>NC_092094.1:11906290-11951511 GCF_045679555.1 Salvelinus alpinus
CAGCCAGCCAGCCAGACAGCCAGACAGACAGACAGACAGACAGACAGACAGACAGACAGACAGCCAGCCAGCCAGCCAGCCAGCCAGCCAGCCAGCCAGCCAGACAGACAGACAGACAGACAGACAGACAGACAGACAGACAGACAGACAGACAGACAGACAGACAGACAGACAGACAGACAGACAGACACGGTCAGCATTACTGAGCCCACAGGCAGACAGACAGACAGACAGACAGACAGACAGACAGACAGACAGACAGACAGACAGACAGACAGACAGACAGACAGACAGACAGACAGACAGACAGACAGACAGACAGACAGACAGACCAACACGGTCAGCATTACTGAGCCCACAGGCAGCTGGGGAAGGTACCATGCTGAGTTGTGCTGGGTTCTAAAATGAAATGACACTCAGATGCTTATAAAGACGTGGGAAACACCTATACATTTTCCCACTGAACTGTAAAATAGATCCAACACAGGATGTATAATGTATATGGAAATGGAACAATGAGTGATATCTGTCAATGTCACCAGGCTTCGGTTTGAGCTTCCTCAGAAAACAACTGCTTGTCAGGTGTAGTATGGGGTGGGTGGGTGGTTAGAGGTATTTGCATATGCATTGGAGTCAGTTCTCTATTGCTGCACACAGTATCAAGGCCATTGAACGGTAAATGGCGGCACTACGTTATACGACGCCAGTGAACGACAAACACTCTCCAAACAGAGCGTGTTGATGAAAAGGCTGTAGTGTGTTGAAAGGTTTCCATTATAATGGCCTTGTATTGTCGTCACTGAAGTGGCTCCAGTCTGCAGTGAAGGGATATATGACGATGGATGAGAGCCACATTTAAGGCCATGCAGGTACTCTACCTCAGATAGAAAGAGCCTATTTGCGTCCCAAACGACACCCTTTTCCCTATATAGTGCACTATTTTTGGCCGGCGCTCATAGGTCTCTGGTCAAATGTAGTGCACTATGTAGGGAACAGGGTGCCATTTGGAATGCATGCTGAGTAAGTCATCGTTCAGCCCCTCAAAAAGCACCAATATGGGAGAGACAGCACTGACAGACAGGAGGGGGACCCTATGGGGCGATGGGAAATTGGTAGGATTTGACAGAGTACCTTGTTAGACAAAGTACAGAACAGAAAATGTCGAGCTTGTGGTGGGAAAACAAAGTTGGGATTTGGTGAGTGTGTGGAGGTTGTGCTAAGAGGTGGATATTTGTACAGGAAGTAATTCAAATGGGGCGTGTTGTGTTATTTTTGGGGGCAGGTATGTAGGTGTATCGCCTTTTTGGACCCAGACATATTCCATTATGTTCCACAGACATCTATATCTGTGTATCTGAATTGTGGTATTAAAACTTTATCTGATTGATTGGTTACATGACAGCCAGGAAAGACATATGTCTTTACAAACAGTCTGGACTAAACAGGACCACAACAACATGACCTGGATGACGTTGCACTTTATTGACCTGTTTTCTCAGTTGGAACAAAGCTGGTCTAACATTTCTTCATCTTCTTCTTCATAATCCTCTTCTTCTTCGTCTTCTTCTTCTTCTTCGTCTTCTTCTACTTCTTCTTCTTCTTCGTCTTCTTCTTCGTCTTTGTCTTCTTCGTCTTCTTCTTCTTCGTCTTTGTCTTCTTCTTTTTCTTCTTCTTCGTCTTTGTCTTCTTCTTCTTCTTCGTCTTCGTCTTTGTCTTCTTCTTTGTCTTCTTCTTCTTCTTTGTATTCTTCGTCTTCTTCTTCTTTGTCTTCTTCGTCTTCTTCTTCTTCGTCTTCGTCTTTGTCTTCTTCTTTTGTCTTCTTCTTCTTCTTTGTCTTCTTCGTCTTCTTCTTCTTCGTCTTCATCTTTGTCTTCTTCTTTGTCTTCTTCTTCTTCTTCGTCTTCTTCTTCGTCTTTTTCTTCTTCTTTGTATTCTTCGTCTTCTTCTTATTTGTCTTCTTCGTCTTCTTCTTCGTCTTCGTCTTTGTCTTCTTCTTTGTCTTCTTCTTCTTCGTCTTCGTCTTTGTCTTCTTCTTTGTCTTCTTCTTCTTCTTCGTCTTCTTCTTCTTCTTCTTCTCTTGGAATTTCAAGACATGTTGTTTGTTGTCCAGACACTTGACAGGGAAGAAGAGCAGCTCAGTGTCTCACAGTCCTCAACAAACAAAACCTATCATTTGTTCAAAGCATGGAGGAGAAAGAGTTGAGTCTTTTAGACTGGAGAAAAGAAGCCCCTTTCAGTCTAGTGATTGATCTGAGGTGACCTTGTCAGAGTCAAGGATATTGATCAGCACTGAAGGGACGTTAATCATTTCCAACGGCTCTTCAAGCACCCATCTTAGACGAAACTGATATCAGTAACAGTTGTTTTTTTCAGTTATTGTTTCTGTTATTTCTGTGCAAAACATCTCTTTGTTAAGTCTACACTCAAAGGTGGCCTTTGAAAGACTGTTTATAAGAAAGTAGTGCATGCATGCAGCAATCTGGGTATATGCTTACTGAGAACAACAGTGCCCTCCTTTGCTGGTATGACGCAAGGGCGACATAACTATTCCATGGTCATGAAGATCTACATTGTCTGGCAAACTGAACAGAAAAGGGGAGAGATATTGTTGGTTGGTCTAGGACAGAACAATAATCCCCCTGTGTGTCATCTAGCTTTATCTTTTGAAACTTTTTTTCAAAGTACAAACGTTTACGGCAAATACTGCAGACTGAGCACTTTAGCTTTGCCTTCCATTCCATACATTTGACCAAAGAAAGAAGCACATTGTGAATAACGGAGTGACAACAGAGAGAAAGGTGGCATTGTTTGTTGCCATGACTCGTGGTCAGTTGCTTGTTTGTTCTGTTGTCCTTGTCATCACCAAGCTGTGGGTGTGTGATTGACTAGCCTGGAGAGTCCACAGACTCCCCACCACAGGCCTCTTGTTAGTTTCACAGCAGAAGAAACAAAGACATCATTCTGTTTAGCGGTTTTAATATGCCCCAATGACGTGGGAGACAACGGTGTTGTGTGTTGAAGTGTTCAGATAGCTAGACCACTCCGTTGGAGTGTTAACCCATTAAAAATAATGAGCTTTTTTCCTCTCCTCCTAGTGGAACCACTTGCATTATGCTGTATCTAGGTATGTATCTCACGTGTGTGTGTGTGTGTGTGTGTGTGTGTGTGTGTGTGTGTGTGTGTGTGTGTGTGTGTGTGTGTGTGTGTGTGTGTGTGTGTGTGTGTGTGTGTGTGTGTGTGTGTGTGTGTGTGTGTGTGTGTGTGTGTGTGTGTGTGTGTGTGGTGTGTGTGTGTGTGTGTGTGTGTGTGTGTGTTCGACTGAAGAAACAACGGTCTGGTCAGGTTTGTCCGTACTTCATTTGTTGACCAGTTTAACTACATCGACCCATTCACCTTTTTCCACACTCCTTAATTGCCTCTAGTTTTACTATGGGAAAACATTTTCCACAAATAAAGTATAATCTCCCCGCCATGAGTTTGTAGTTATTCTAAATGTTTTGTTTTCAACCAGTATGTTTTTCAAAGCAACAAAAATCCCAATAGGCTTTAGCTAATTGTTCATCCTGTAAAAATCTATTACTTTATCCAATGTTGAAATATTTGCATTGCTAAATTGAAACATTTAATGACTTCTATAGCCAAAATGCATAGCTACTTATATCTCTAGAGTCACTGCTCAAAGTTTCATCATAAGCATTGCAGAGTGTCTCCTAAGATAAAATCACTGAACAAATAGTTGGTATCTACAGTTGGATTAAAATGGCTGATTTACGTGATGTACGTGATAATGTATGATTCACACCACAGTCATGGATCAAATAATATCTGTCTATTTTCCATGGAGCACATTCACACTCAAGCTGTTGGCACATTCCACTGAACCCCTGAGGTCCACGTTTCTCCTGGTCGGACCATTCTGACACCACGCGTTACACACACACACACACACACACACACACACACACACACACACACACACACACACACACACACACACACTCACACTCACACATGCACACATGCACACACACACACACACACACACACACACACACACACACACACACACACACACACACACACACACACACACACACACACACACACACACACACACACACACACACACACACACACACACACTCACACTCACACGCACACGCACACGCACACGCACGCACACACACACACACATGCATTTACACACATACACAGTCGCACACACACAACAACATGCACATGTATGCTCACACGTACTGAAAGTAAAGGGAAGCTACTTTGAAAGTACAGTTTACCAAGCTACCAATGACTTCACACTGGAAGAACTTCAGCTACACTAAAGTTACTTTGAAAAAGTTGATCACTACATCAAAACTACTTTGTGATAAATGATCATATTTAAATCTGAAATGTCATAGACTGCAAATTGCAAGAATAGATAATTCTGGAGTCATACAGATGTAGGATCTGAATTTGAGCCAGTTTGCTACAGCAGGAAAATAATCATGCAGCAACAGGAAATGTGAATTTTCCAGTAAAGGGAATATCAAGTCTGAAAATTTCAAAGTGGAAATTACAATCTTCAGAGGCCTATTTAAATCACAAATACACTTCAACAAGGTGGTCAAATTAACTTGTTATGGCTGCAGGGGGCGTATTGAAAAACTGGAAAATATGTGCAAATTTTCAAACGGCCTCTTAATCAATTTTTGCTCTTACAATATGCATATTATTATTACTATTGGATAGAAAACAGTCTCTAGTTTCTAAAACCGTTTTAATTATTTCTCTAAGTGGAACAGAACTATTTTTACAGCCCATTTCCTATCCGGAAGTGAGATTTCCAAAATCGATGTCGCTCTTCAAGACCTTGTCTATAAAAGGGCATGTCACTTAGGACTGTAGAAACACGTCATACGCCTTCCTCTGGGTGTCATGCGGAAGTGAGAGCAGAAATGACTTGATTATCTCGTCCTGGGATTGAACACAACCTCTTGGAGTGAGGTGTGCGCACTTTATTTTTTTTTCTGGGCGCGAAGTAGGACCTGGACTCGGCTCCTGGAAAACACTCTGTAAAGGTGAATATGATCTCTGGCTTCGATTTTATTTGATACATGTCACAATATCATCCTAACGTATGTTATTTCAATATAGTTTAATTATATTATTGAAATGTATTCTGGACTTTAGACGTGATGCGACGCAAGAATTTTGTCAAGATGGAGAGGTTAGCGTCGCACTGCCAGTGTGCTTGCTAATTCAAGAGGGAAATTGTTCGTTCTGGATCGAAATAAAGACGTTTCTGAACAAAGGACCCCTTGGAGAACATTCTGATGGAAGATCAACAAAGATAAGGACCCAATTTGGGATGCTTTTTCATATATCTGTCGAACTGTGCTATGCTACCGTTTGCCTTGAGTCAATGCTGTTGTGATGTTAGCTATTGTAGTAAGCTAATATGACGATATATTGTGTTTTCGCTGTAAAACACTTCAAAAATCGGAAATATTGGCTCTATTCACAAGATCTTTCTCTTTCATTAGCTATCCACCATATATTTTTCTGAAATGTTTTATGATGTGTAATTAGTAGTTGACGTTGGTGTCTGTATTTTCTCTGGCTACTCCCGTGCGATTTCTGACTGTAGCTATGATGGTAGCAGTAATGTAAAACTGATTTATAGCTAAAATATGCACATTTTTTGAACAAAACATAGATTTATTGTCTAACATGTTATAGGACTGTCATCTGAGGTAGTTTTTTCTAGGTTATTTAGGTTGGTTCTAGGTTAGTTAGGTTGGCTTGTGCATGCTACTTGCATCCTACTTGTGCTGTGAAAAATGTCTGTCCTCTTTTTTATTTGGTGGTGAGCTAACATAAATATATGTGGTGTTTTCTCTGTAAAACATTAAAAAAATCGGACATGTTGGCTGGATTGACAAGATGTTTATCTTTCAAATGCTGTATTGGACTTGTTAATGTGTGAAAGTTAAATATTTAAAAAAAAAATAGATTTTGAATTTCGCGCCCTGCACTTGAGCTGGATGTTGTCATAGGTGTACCGGCGTCGGGCTGCAGCCATAACAGATCCTATATGTTAACAGAATGTATAATTTTGCCACAAAAACAAAGTGAGAATTAGGCAGGTCTGATGAGAAAAAAGAAAGGAAACACACACACGCACATGCACACACGCACGCACGCACGCACGCACGCACGCACGCACGCACGCACGCACGCACACACACACACACACACACACACACACACACACACACACACACACACACACACACACACACACACACACACACACAGTTGAACTGCTACCACACCACACCAGTGCTGGAATCCCTCGACACTGTATGCAGCTGTTACAAATGGACGTTTTAGACATGTAACACAATACCTAAAAATGACCGATTTCAGTCCGTCTCGTTTATAGTCAAAGTTGATATACTCCTATGTCTCTGAAAGCATTGTATGAGCACATCTCTGACATACATACAGACAGTACAGTATAATATCACATGTGGGCTTGGTTGCCAGTTGGCAGAGAATATTTTATAATAATGTGTTTTAAAAAATGCTGGGATTCTGATGCCTTCAAGATCTGTCACGTTTTAATTAACATTGATACAGAAGTACTGCTGCAATCCATCTCCTGCACCCCATTTGACCTTTCAACCCCACAGGTGTCTGTTTGTGGGTGTGTTTGTCAAATGTTGGGTTTAAAGCCAATGGAAAATACCAGGTACACTTTAAATAGCATTACTGAAGCAAGAATATCTGATATACAGATTCAACCTACTTGTTTCATATCTCCCACAGTAATGTTCCACATGGTGGCTCCTACTAGGCCAGTCTACACAGGATCATCCCAGTGAAAAAAAAGGCCCATCCATTTTATGTGACCCTCCATTGCCATCTAGTGGCCATCAATGGTACAGTTCGGCAAAAAGAAAAACGTGTTTCTCTTACTGTATTAAAAGTGGTTTAACTTCAAGTTTCACGCTTTAATGTCACGTGTACAAGTACAGTGCAATGCCTTTCTTGTAAGCTCTAAACCCAGCAATACAGTAATCAATAAAGGTTAAATAAAAACAATTTATAATAACAATGTAGCAAAATAACTCACAACAAATAGAAATAAGAAATAAGAACACAATAAAGTAAGTAAGCTATATACAGGGTCAGTTCCAGTACCATATTAACAATGTGCAGGGAGACTGGCATGATAGAGGTAGATATGAATAAGGTTAAGGTGACTAGGTATCAGGATATATAATAACCAGCATCAGGATATATAAGTAACAGAATCAGGATATAAACAAATCAAATCAAATCAAAGTTTATTTGTCACGTGCGTCGAATACAACAGGTGTAGACCTTACAGTGAAATGCTTACTTACAGGCTCTAACCAATAGTGCAAAAAAAAGGTGTGTGTGTGTGTGTGTGTGTGTGTGTGTGTGTGTGTGTGTGTGTGTGTGTGTGTGTGTGTGTGTGTGTGTGTGTGTGTGTGTGTGTGTGTGTGTGTGTGTGTGTGTGTGTGTGTGTGTGTGTAGGTAAGCAAAAAAATAAAACATCAGTAAAAAGACATTTGAAAATAACAGTAGCAAGGCTATATACAGACACCGGTTAGTCAGGCTTATTGAGTTAGTATGTACATGTAGGTATGGTTAAAGTGACTATGCATATATGATGAACAGAGAGTAGCAGTAGCGTAAAAAGAGGGGTTGGCGGGTGGTGGGACACAATGCAGATAGCCCGGTTAGCCAATGTGCGGGAGCACTGGTTGGTCGGGCCAATTGAGGTAGTATGTACATGAATGTATAGTTAAAGTGACTATGCATATAAGATAAACAGAGAGTAGCAGAAGTGTAAAAGAGGGGTTGGGAGGGGGGGAGGCACACAATGCAAATAGTCCGGGTAACCATTTGTTTACCTGTTTAGGAGTCTTATGGCTTGGGGGTAAAAACTGTTGTGAAGCCTTTTTGTCCATCTGCGTAACATTGCAAAGATCAGACATTTTCTATCCAAAATTGATGCAGAAAAATGTATCCATGCTTTGTTACTTCTAGGTTAGATTACTGCAATGCTCTACTTTCCGGCTACCCGGATAAAGCACTAAATAAACTTCAATTAGTGCTAAATATGGCTGCTAGAATCCTGACTAGAACCAAAAAATTATCATATTACTCCAGTGTTAGCCTCCCTACACTGGCTTCCTGTTAAGGCAAGGGCTGATTTCAAGGTTTTATTGCTAACCTAAAAAGCATTACATGGGCTTGCTCCTACCAATCTTTACGATTTGGTCCTGCCGTACATACCTACACGTACGCTACGGTCACAAGACGCAGGCCTCCTTATTGTCCCTAGAAATTCTAAGCAAACAGCTGGAGGCAGGGCTTTCTCCTATAGAGCTCAATTTTTATGGAATGGTCTGCCTACCCATGTGAGAGACGCAGACTCGGTCTCAACCTTTAAGTCTTTATTGAAGACTCATCTCTTCAGTAGATCCTATGATTGAGTGTAGTCTGGCCCAGAAGTGTGAAGGTGAACGGAAAGGCACTGGAGCAACGAACCGCCCTTGCTGTCTCTGCCTAGCCGGTTCCCATCTCTCCACTGGGATTCTCTGCCTCTAACCCTATTACAGGGGCCGAGTCACTGGCTTACTGGTGCTCTTCCATGCCGTCCCTGGGAGGGGTGCGTCACTTGAGTGGGTTGAGTCACTGACGTGGTCTTCCTGTCTGGGTTGGCGCCCCCCCCTTGGGTTGTGCCGTGGTGGAGATCTTTGTGGGCTATACTCAGCCTTGTCTCAGGATGGTAAGTTGGTGGTTGAAGGTATCCCTCTAGTGGTGTGGGGGCTGTGCTTTGGCAAAGTGGGTGGGGTTATATCCTGCCTGTTTGGCCCTGTCCGGGGGTATCATCGGATGGGGCCACAGTGTCTCCTGACCCCTCCTGTCTCAGCCTCCGGTATTTATGCTGCAGTAGTTTATGTGTCGGGGGCTAGGGTCAGTCTGTTATATCTGGAGTACTTCTGTCTTATCCGGTGTCCTGTGTGAATTTAAGTATGCTCTCTCTAATTCTTTCTTTCTTTCTTTCTTTCTTTCTTTCTTTCTCTCTCTCGGGGGACCTGAGCTCTAGGACCATGCCTCAGGACTACCTGGCATGATGACTCCTTGCTGTCCCCAGTCCACCTGGCCGTGCTGCTGCTCCAGTTTCAACTGTTCTGCCTGTGGCTATGGAACCCTGACCTGTTCACCGGACGTGCTACCTGTCCCAGACCTGTTGTTTTCAACTCTCTAGAGACAGCAGGAGCGGTAGAGATACTCTCAATGAAGCCAACTGACATTTACTCCTGAGGTGCTGACCTGCTGCACCCTCGACAACCACTGTGATTATTATTATTTGACCATGCTGGTCATTTATGAACATTTGAACATCTTGGCCATGTTCTGTTATAATCTCCCCCCGGCACAGCCAGAAGAGGACTTTCCACCGCTCATAGCCTGGTTCCTCTCTAGGTTTCTTCCTAGGTTTTGGCCTTTCTAGGGAGTTTTTCCTAGCCACCGTGCTTCTACACCTGCATTGCTTGCTGTTTGGGGTTTTAGGCTGGGTTTCTGTACAGCACTTTGAGATATCAGCTGATGTAAGAAGGGCTATATAAATACATTTGATTTGATTTGATCCTATACTTGGCACTCCGGTACCGCTTGCCATACGGTAGTAGAGAGAACAGTCTATGACTGGGGTGGCTGGGGTCTTTGACAATTTTTAGGGCCTTCCTCTGACACCGCCTGGTGTAGAGGTCCTGGATGGCAGGCAGATTTGCCCCAGTGATGTACTGGGCCGTACGCACTACCCTCTGAAGTGCCTTGTGGTCGGAGGCCGAGCAATTGCCGTACCAGGGAGTGATGCAACCGGTCAGGATGCTCTCGATGTTGCAGCTGTAGAAACCTTGGAGGATCTCAGGGCCCATGCCAAATCTTTTTAGTTTCCTGAGGGGGAATAGGCTTTGTCGTGACATCTTCACGAATGTCTTGGTGTGTTTGGACCATTCTAGTTTGTTGTTGATGTGGGCACCAAGGACCTTGAAGCTCTCAACCTGCTCCACTACAGCCCCGTCGATGAGAATGGGGACGTGCTCAGTGCTACTTTTCCTGTAGTCCACAATCATCTCCTTAGTCTTGGTTACGTTGAGGGAAACGTTGTTATTCTGGTACCACCCGGCCAAGTCTCTGACCTCCTCCCTATAGGCTGTCTCGTCGTTGTCGTTGATCAGGCCTACCACTGTTGTGTCGTCTGCAAACTGAATGATGGTGTTGGAGTCGTGCCTGGCCATGCAGTCGTGGGTGAACAGGGAGTACAGGAGGGGACTGAGCACGCACCCCTGGGGAGCTCCAGTGTTGAGGATCAGCGTGGCAGATGTGTTGCTACCTACCCTCAGCACCTGGGGGCGGCCCGTCCGGAAGTCCAGGATCCAGTTGCAGAGGGAGGTGTTTAGTCCCAGGTTCCTTAGCTTAGTGATAAGCTTTGAGGGCACTATGGTGTTGAACACTGAGCTGTAGTCAATGAATAGCATTCTCACATAGGTGTTCCTTTTGTTCAGGTGGGAAAGGGCAGTGTGGAGTGCAATAGAGATTGCATCATCTGTGGATCTGTTTGGGCGGTATGCAAATTGGAGTGGGTCTAGGGTTTCTGGGATAATGGTGTTGATGTGAGCTATTACCAGCCTTTCAAAGCACTTTATGGCTACGGACGTGAGTGCTACGGGTCTGTAGTCATATAGGCAGGTTGCCTTTGTGTTCTTGGGCACAGGGACTATGGTGGTCTGCTTGAAACATGTTGGTATTACAGACTCAATCAAGGACATGTTGAAAATATCAGTGAAGACAGCTGCCAGTTGGTCAGCACATGCCCGGAGCACACGTCCTGGTAATCCGTCTGGCCCCACAGCCTTGTGTATGTTGACCTGTTTAAAGGTCTTACTCACGTCGGCTACGGAGAGCATGATCACACAGTCGTCCGGAACAGCTGATGCTCTCATGCATGCCTCAGTGTTGCTTGCCTCGAAGCGAGCATAGAAGTGATTTAGCTCGTCTGGTAGGCTCGTGTCACTGGGCAGCTCGCGGCTGTGCTTCCCTTTATAGTCTGTAATAGTTTGCAAGCCCTGCCACATAAGACGAGCATCGGAGCCGATGTAGTATGATTCAATCTTAGCCTTGTATTGACGCTTTGCCTGTTTGATGGGTCTTCGCAGGGCATAGCGAGGTTTCTTGTAAGCTTCCGGGTTAGAGTCCCGCACCTTGAAGCGGCAGCTCTACCCTTTAGCTCAGTGCGAATGTTGCCTGTAATCCATGGCTTCTGGTTGGGGTATGTACGTACAGTCACTGTGGGGACGACGTCCTCAATGCACTTATTGATAAAGCCAGTGACTGATGTGGTGTATTCCTCAATGTCATCGGAAGAATTCAAAGAACATGTTCTAGTCTGTGATAGCAAAACAATCCTGTAGTTTAGCATCTTCTTCATCTGACCACTTTTTTATAGACCGAGTCACTGGTGCTTCCTGCTTTAATTTTTGCTTGTAAGCAGGAATCAGGAGGATAGAGTTGTGGTCAGATTTACCAAATGGATGGCGAGGGAGAGCTTTGTACGCGGCTCTGTGTGTGTGTACAGGTGATCTAGAATTTTTTTCCCTCTGGTTGCACATTTAACATGTTGATAGAGATTTGGTAGAACTGATTTAAGTTTCCCTGCATTAAAGTATCTGGCCCCTAAGAGCGTCGCCTCTGGGTGAGTGGTTTCCTGTTTGCTTATTTCCTTATACAGCTGACTTAGTGCCAGCATCTGTTTGTGGTGGTAAATAAACAGCCATGAAAAGCATAGCTGAAAACTCTCTAGGGTAGTGTCGCCTGCAATTTATCACAATATACTCTACTTCAGGCGAGCAAAATCTAGAGACTTCCTTAGATTTTGTGCACCAGCTGTTGTTTACAAATATGCACAGACCGCAAGCCCCCCCCCCCCCCCCCCTCCTCCTTGTCTTATCGGAGTACGCTGTTCTATCAGACCATTAGTACTGTTATTAGTGGATGTGGATGGGGGCATACTCACCGCTCCGTTTCCTGTAGTCCACGATCAGCACCTTGGTCTGACATTGAAGAAGAGGTTGCTGTTCTGGCACCACACAGCCAGGTCACTGGCCTCCTCCGTATAGGCTGTCTCATCGTTGCCTACCACCGTCGTGTCGTCAGCAAAGTTGATGATAGTTTTGGAGTCGTGCTTGGTCTCCAGGAGGGGGCTAAGCACACACCCCTATGAGGCCCCGTGTTGAGGGTCAGCATGGCGGAGGTGAGATTGCCTACCCTCACCACCTAGGGTCGGCTCGTCAGGAAGTCCAGGTTCCAGTTGCCGAGGGAGGTGTTTTAGTCCCAGGGTCCTAAGCTTATTTTTCTACAGTATTATTGACTGTATGCTTTGTTTATTCCATGTGTAACTCTGTGTTGTTGTATGTGTCGAATTGCTATGTTTTAACTTGGCCAGGTCGCAGTTGCAAATGAGAACTTGTTCTCAACTAGCCTACCTGGATAAATAAAGGTGAAATAAAAAAATATACAAAAATTGGTGAACAGCATTCTCACATAGATATTCCTTTTATCTAGGTGGGTGAGGGCAGTGTAGAGTGCAATCGAGACTGCGTCGTCTAAAGACCAATGAGTAAAAAACAGATCAGAAATAGGCTGCCTGTGTAAACACAGACACAACAGCTGCTAAATACAAGCCCGTGTGTGTGTTTTGTCAGAGTGAAATAAACATGCTTTTTAATTAACCTTACCCACCGTGTGAGATAAACATGGAGGTTTCCATAGAAAGATTTCAAAAGAAGGATGTTATCCACTTCATATTTGGCATCTCTCCTCCTCCAGTTTTCTGCTCCTAGATTAATGCTTGTTTACATGTACCGAGCACAGCAGCCGAACTCCTGAAGGCCCCATTCTATTGTGTTTATCAACACACAGCCCAGTGATTTGTGGGCACTGACAGATATTTCTTCCATTTTTTATGATAACAAGCCAGCTTTAGATAAGGTCATGGGGATTTCTTATATTTTGTTAAGCTGCCAAAGCATATGTGACAACAAGCACAACAGCATCAACTGTTGGATAGGATGGTGAAAGAGAATAATCTTTAAAAAGCCTGCATTAAGTATTTTGTATATTAAATCATCACTGTATGTCTAATAAATCAATGTGTGTGTTTATTTAATTAAAATGTTAATTGATTTTAACAATTTATTTCCCTGAACATCTTTTGGCCATTGACATGCTCGGTCTGATTGTGTAGGCCTTAGGAAACTCATTTTAAGATATTGGCCGTGTTCGAGAGGATCAAACCCGTAATGTATCATGGGTAAATTGTGACTGACTGACTGATCTACAAATAATAATGAGTAGTTATTTATGACGCAAGGTTCTTTGTAGATCAGTCAGTCGGCAGTCGCCTGCACTGTTGGCTGCAATGTCGAACAACTAATTTACATATACAGCCCTGATTGGCTGATAGGATGGTCTAGAGCCTACCCCCTTACCCAGATGAATGGTCATTGGTGTATTTATTATAATCCGATCCGATTGGGATATAATCCGAAGGGTCGACACTGGTAGAGACGAGAAGCAGGTACAGGGAGTGAACATTTAATGTCAACGGACATGGAACAGGACAACACAGCGTCTGGACATGAACACATACCGGCATTGGGAACAAACGGGGGAGCAGTTATAGAAGGAGTCCAGATGAGTCCAATGAGCGCTGCTGCGTGTAATGATGGTGACAGGTGTGAATAATAAAGGGCAGGCTGGCACCCTCGAACCTCCAGAGAGGGAGAGCGAGAGCAGGCGTGACAAACCCATCTGAACAGTCTGAAATTCCAGGCATTTCATTCCAACAGCTTTTACACAAAAAGGGTAAAATCGTCATATTCACAAATTCACAGTGTTATTTCAACCTCATAGTGTGAAAATATCATAAAAAAATAAATAAAATTGAAACCCTTACACTAAGGACAGCGGAATATAGGTTACATGGTTCACAGTGGCTACGATATCACCTGACTTTACACGCAGTATAGAATAACTATGTGGCCTTATGTGATCTGTTTAGAAATCAGGACATTGCACAATGCACATAGACATTTATTCATTTAATATATATTTTATTTATACAGGTAGCCTGGATTCTATTGAGATAAAAGTTATATTGTAGCGACCTTGACACAACACCTAGTGACTTCATTAAACAGTTTGGACCCCCGGGCGTAACAGTGAAGGCGTTGGCTTGCCAGTCACTGGTTGGATTTCCCCCAGAATTTGCAACAATTGATTTAAGGCCTGAGTGGGTGTGGTATATTGGGGAAGAGCTGTTCGACCCAAGCAGGAACTCCTGGATATAGCCTTGGTATGTTGGCCATATTATAAAATGGGCGGTTTGAGCCCTGAATGCTGATTGGCTGATAGCTGTGGTATGACAAACAGTTATTTTTACTGCTCTAATTACGTTGGTAACCAGTTTATAATAGCAATAAGGCACCTCAGGGGGTTGTGATATATGGACAATATAGCACGGCTAAGGGCTGTATCCAGGAGCTCCGAGTTGCCTTTGAGATGCCTTATTGCTATTATAAACTGGTTACCAACATTTACGTCATCAATGTACGCCAATTATGCATTTTCACCTAAAAATACTCATACCTCCAAGACAGTTTACTTAAACCTTTCAATGGATTCTTCCAGGTTAATTATGAAATCCATCCATCTATATAACACCAGACACTGTGATAACCTTCACCCTACCCTCTGCCACACCTCACATAGTTCATTCTCTATCAGATACAGAGGTACCGTACTCTGGAATTCTTATCTTCACATTGCCAAAACATCATCATACCTAAATAACTTCAAGCGAAGACTGGGTGTCAGCGTGATGAACCAAACTACTAAGTAATCTCCTCCATATAGCCTCTCTCACACACTCCAAACACACAACAAAACATATGCTGTTTATTTTTATTGTGACTGTTGATCAGTTCATCAGTACATTTATGATTAGTGTGTTTTGTTATGTTTTAACAAACCTGTTTTATTTTTGTACTTATGTCTTGTATGTTGTTTTGTTTGTGGTGTGGTTTTCGTATAAGCCCTTGGGCTTCCAACCACACCTGCACATTTATTAGTTTTTATCTGTATTGTTGTTTAGCACTTATTTTCTTTGGTACAAATACATTAAACCTTAAACCTTAATAGAACCGTAAACAAGTATATTTGCGTCATACCCGTGGTATATTGTCTGATATACACACAGCTGAAATGCTGTTTCAGCCAATCAGCATCCATGACCCAAACGACCCTGTGTATAATTAAGGCATGAGGGGGTGTGGTATATGGCCAATATACCACGACTAAGCGCGGTTCTTATGCATGACGCATCGTGGAGTGCCTGGAGACAGCCCGTAGCCGTTGAATATTGGCCATATACCACAAACCCCCGAGGTGCCTTATTGCTATTATAAACTGGTTACCAACGTAATTAGACCAGTAAAAATACATGTTTTGTCATATGCCTGATATACCACGGCTGTCAGCCAATCAGCATTCAAGGCTCAAACCACCCTGTTTATGATGTGCTACATCTGGAAAAACAGTACAGTACAGTAAGCTACTGTCCTACAGCTGCAATCTCTCTCCACCAGACTTATGTGTGCAATAGTCTGTGAACAAGTTTACTACAGCCACACAACAGGCTGAGCCACACAGCTGTGACAGCTCTAGACTACATCCTCCCCCCAATAAACAAATGAATTTACACCACACTCATACACATAAACAAATGCACTTTCAAACAGTTTACCTGAATATAGCACGCTCGTTTGTTTCAAAACTACGCACACATTAGTTTCATTTGTTATTTAGGGGCGTGTTTAGGCTACATTGTTTTTGTTCCTTTGACTCACTCTGCAGGGTAACATACAGACAGACAGACAGCCGACCAACAGGAACAGCTCTTGATATCAGCCTCCCTGTCTGGAGCAGAGCCTCCAACGCAGTTGATTTGACCAATTGAATACCAGAAGACTGTTTCAACGGGAGGGAACTTCGATACGTATACTCTTTTATTTGCTAAACCCTTTATTACACTTGGCAGGTAGACAACAAAAAACAACTGCTACCTCTGAAGGACATTGTTGACTTTTCCCTGGGCACACTAGAGTTAACGTCTCACCACGATTAGGCAGATTGGATTGAAATCAGCCACTAAAGAGGCAACATGTCTGGGATCAAGAGTTCAGTGAATTTGCTGAGGGTCGCAGTCAGGTCGCAGATCGTCTCCAAAGCCTCCCTGTCACACAAGCCTGCGAAGCACCACATTTCCTCGGGCGTAAGTACATGCAGCAGGTTGCTGGGCACTTTCCCTATCCTAGAATGTCCCCGCACCGCGCGTAAAAGCTCGTCCTTCACAAATCCATTAGATTTTTGTCTATTTGAAGCATGATTTTGCATTATAAGACTATATCAAAGTCATATGGGGTTAATGTAAAGATGGTGATATTAATAACGGACTATTACAGCTTAATGACGTCTCACACGGTTCGGCTATAGGGTCCATGGCTAGAAAAGATACAGCTTTTGTCAAATTTAGGTCAAACGTTTATTTTTTTTGCATTGTAGCTAACCCTACCCCTAACCCTTTTCCTAACCTTAACCTAATTCTCCAAACCTGCTACGAAAAGGGAAATCTGCCAAAAGCTGTATCCCATCTAGTGAACACCAGTCTGGTCTATAGGGGAAGAGCGCATAACGCCATTATCACTGTAAATTCCTTCACGTAGGCTAGTCAGTTGCATGCATGGATAATTCAAGTCCTTTATTTTAAAGTGTGTTTGACATTTGTTTTATGTGTTTGGCAACGGATAACTAAGCTACGCACATTTCCTGCCTTGTGGTCTAGCTCATGTGCATGGAGCCTACTTGAAATTGTGCCAATAATGTGACCTTGTAGGACTTTGCCAAATATAGTCAAACTGTGCCCAGTTTGATTTAAATCTACAGCTGGGACGTTGGGAACCATACTGACAGAAATGTCTCACCACTGTTTAAAGTCCATATTCTCATCTAGGGTGAATTCAGAACAAGTATGGACACTTTTTGCATTTACGTCTTCTGTAACCTCTTTAGACATTTATCCAACATATTAGCCGAACACATGATGCATTTCTTGAAACCCTCAAGATCACATACAAAAACATGTGGATATCATATTCACAGGAGGCATGACACACCCATGTGTGTACATTGAGTCAAAACCATAGTTGCAGCCTGCATTTTGTAGACTGGGACAGCAGGTTAGATAAACTGGACACCCATATAGTAGTAACTGTACCCCAATGACAATTAAATTCCATTTGATGTGATTAGGAAACATCTGAGGATTTCAGAAATGGATCATGTGTTGGGTTAATATGTTGGATAGATGTCTGAAGGGGTTACAGAAGACGGAACAATCTAAAATCTCTTTCTGAATTCACTCAAATAAGATTACTAATATGAGTACTAATAGGAGTACTGATAACAGTACTGATAAAAGTATTAATAACAGTACTAATAAGAGTACTAATAACAGTACTAATACGGGTACTGATAATAGTAATACTACAAGTACTAATAAGAGCGCTAATAACAGTATTAATAACATTACTAATACGAGCACTAATAACAGTATTAATAACAGTACTAATACGAGTACCAATAACAGTATTAATAACAGTACTAATACAAGTACTGATAATAGTAATAATAACAGTACTAATAAGAGCACTAATAACAGTACTAATAAGAGTACCAATAACAGTAGTAATAATAGTACTAATAACATTATTAATACCAATACTAATAACAGTATTAATAACAGTACTAATAAAAGTACTAATATGAGTACTAATAACAGTACTAGGTACAGTACTAATAACAGTATTAATACCAATACTAATAACAGTACTAATAACAGTACTAATAAGAGTACTAATACCAGTACTAAGTACAGTGGTAATAATAGTACTAATAACAGTGTTAATAACAGTACGAATAACAGTACTAATAAAAGTACTAATAACAGTACTACAATGAAAAATGAACAGGATACAGTACTAGAAGAACCAGGGCACCAGTACAGGGGGTCCCAAATGTAAACTGGATCTCTTTCCTCCATTGGAAAAGCCTATAGGACTGTCCCACTTTAGCTACTCCATGCTGTCCTACTTTAGCTAGCCATGCTGTCCTACTTTAGCTAGCCATGCTGTCCTACTTTAGCTAGCCATGCTGTTCTACTTTAGCTAGCCATGCTGTCCTTCTTTAGCTACTCCATGCTGTCCTACTTTAGCTAGCCATGCTGTCCTACTTTAGCTAGCCATGGTTGGTAAAGTGGGACAACAACAAAAATGACTGAATTACAATTGAAACATAATATTGAAACATCCCATACGGAAAAGTAATACATGGCAATATATATACAGTACCAGTCAAAAGAAGGAAATAACACATATGGAATCATGTAGTAATCTCAAATATATGTTGATATATCTGAAATATATGTTGATTTGTTTAACACTTTTTTGGTTACTACATGATTCCATATGTGTTATTTAATAGTGTTGAGGTCTTCACTATTATTCTACAATGTAGAAAATAGTACAAATAAAGAAGAACCCTGGAATGAGTAGGTGTGTTTTGACTGGTACTGTATATGTTATGGGAACATTATTTCAGTCATGGTAATAAAATAGAACAAATGACACAAAACAAAAAAAACAGGACCATTAATGCCCTATTTGCAATGATTGATTTGTAAATTAATTTAAGGCATAGTTCACTTGTTTACCCCTTATTGTCAGTCAGATGGTTCCGTACACTGTCCATGGGCCAGGAGAAACTGTAATCCATGATTTAGAAGTGTTTAAATAGGCACTAATAACATAAGGGGGATTTGGCCATGAACATTTAACTTTGACTAAATTGCCCCCATCAACCCCATAGTTGTTTTGTTAGCCATCTGACTATAAGGTGTAAAAAAGTCAACTATACCTTTAACTTCCTTCAATTTATTCATTAAAACAACAACAACAACAACAGTGTTATGGTGTATACATTTTTTTTAATGGGATACTGTGAGATTTCGAGATGTAGATCATTTGTCTACTTACCCAGAGTCAGATGAATTGATGAATACATTTGTATGTCTCTATTGAAACGTAATATTGAAAGAAAATATTTTCAAGATCAAATAATTGTAGGCCTAAACATGATGTAAATGGTGATGTTTTCATCCAGGAGCAAGCCATTGCATTGACAGTCTTCTTCATCACCATCCTGGGGCCGTCTGGTTATGTCCTGGCCCATCTGGAGGACTACAAGCACCACTCCTAAGTGGACCTGTCCGGACTGACCCCCGATCCACTTCACCGGTGAATTACTCCAGATGGCTTCTCCTGAAGTCTCCTAAACCCTTTATATGAGGGATGATTATATTAATGAATGTACCAATAAATGAATGTCCCAGTACTACGACTGTCTCATCTTCTGATCTAAACCATCACACACATGCACATGTAAAGCACATACAAAAGTATGTTGACACCCCTTCAAAATAGTGGATTTGACTATTTCAAAGCCTATGCCCTCCAAGGCCCACCCATGGCTGCACTCCTGCCCAGTCATGTGAAATCCATAGATTAGGGCCCAATTAACATTTTTCAATTGACTTATTTCCTTACATGAACTGTAACTGAGTAAAAACTTAGAAATTGTTGCATGTTGCATTTATATTTTTGTTCAGTATAGAGTTGATTTGATTATAAAAAATAGTTTTTGTGACATAAATGTGTTATATATATACGTTTAGATTTGGAAAATATGTCAACAACATTGACTAACTTTTTTAATGAAAAGTGTTGATATTCCTGAAGCTACTGAAAATAACTTTGATTCCACCCAGAAAACACTTTCCAGTACATTGCATCAGCCACCAGAGGGCAGCTTTTACTGTCAACGAGACAGGCTATGTATCCATATGACAGGGCTGCCCCCACCACTTTTCCTGGAGATCTACCGTTCTGTAGGTTTTCAATCCAACCCTAACCTAATGTACATGATTCAGCTAGTTAAGATCTTGATGAACAGCTAATAAGAGAAATTAGAGTTGGGACTGAAAACCTACGCGACGTAGAACTCCAGGAAGAAGGTTGGGCAGCCCTGACATATGGTAGTCTGATTATCCTATTCCTCTATTTACATAATGTCAGAAGACAGAAGAAGCTCATCTCTGCAGTATAGCTGTGTTCACCTAAAATGACACCTCTAATTCTGAGCCGGGAGGCTGGTGTTTGTTATGCGTTAGTGGCCAGTAAAGCGAATGCTTGATAAGACCTGGGTCGTGTTCCTTAGGCACCAAAAGGAAGCAAATGGACTGAAACAGGGAGGGACTACCTGGAGTTGTCTAATAAGAATCCTTCAGTTGTAAATTCCATGGCAAACATTTTGTACAGTGTTTCCTGTTGGGTGTGCCCTAATGAACACAACCCAGGCCTTGAATCAAGTCCCTTACCCGCTCGCTTCCTGTAGCCATGGAAATCCCCATTTCCCCCTCTGTTGTATTAGTGGTCAATGAATAATTATAGGTGGAGGTTAAATCTAATATAGCACAATGTTTACTGCAACAAATATCTTTTGTAATATAAGATATTTATTAATAATTCATCTTTATTACTGTTTAATTACCATTTTGCCATGGACTTTCTCAGTAGATACCTGATAATTACTGTAAAAGTCAAATAAAATGCCAAGAATATTTATTTATAAAAGATGCCAATTCAAGAGAATGTTTTTGAAACATTTTTACTGAACCTCACATTAGTGTTGGTATACAATATAAATTAGGGTAAATATATACGTGGATTATTTTCATCCAACCTTTAAATTGCCATGAAACCACCTAAAATCAACAGATTGTTTTCTCATTCCCATTCTGAACTGAAATGTGCACATAACGGAGATAGTATCGTGGCACACCATATCAAGATCACCCATCCCAAAAAACGTCAGTTATCACATAACATGAAAAACACCTCATAATATCATCAGATATTATACTTAATTTTGAGGCTCTCTGATCACTAGTTTAGAACAATGCAACTACTGAAACAGTATTAATTGATTCATCATTTAATTCTATAAATAATTTAAATATAATTTGCTCAGTATAAGAACAACGAAAAAAAGAACAGGGTCAAATAAAGGGAAACTCATCACGCAGTTTCATTCTGTCTTTTGAGAATGTAAAGAAGATTAAAGTCTTGAAACAACATTTAATGTGAAAGGAGCCCGATATGTAAAGTATTTCACCTACAAAAGGCAGAAAACATACCCAAACACACTGATGGAAGTTAATCACAACCCAGAACATTACTATACACTTAAGAAAGATAGTTAACATTTCACATGCTACTCAAACACTGTAACTATTTTAGTACACCGTCATTGTCTTACATCAGATGATGATTCCGCCTGCACCGATAAGCTTCAGAGCCTGTGACAGAAGTTGCACAACAGGTGACAGTCCATTTTATTCATTCTACCTCCCCCTCGTCCTCGCTGCCTGAGCCTTGCTGTTGTTGTTGATCTTGTTGTTCTTTTTGATGTTCTTGTTGTTGTTCTTGTTGTTGTGGTTCTAGACGTAGTTGTGTTTGTAGGTGTAGTTGTTGTCCCTGTGGTATCTGGTCTCTCATTCGTCGCAGGTCACCAGAATTCATCTGTGTCATCGAACCATCACTCCCCAGCATCATTGGCTGGATAATATTGGACCTGAAAGATAGAAAAGTCTCAACTCAAAAGACATTTATGATGATTCATTATTCCAATACATATGGCTGCAGTGCTGTGATCATTACCGTGTATTATTGATAATATTACATGTTTACTTTGTATTGAACATCACTATTGTTAGGAAAGGAGGTAGTGGATTAAGCAACAGGTAGACAGTCTATTTCCACATTTCCAAAGTAATTTTCCACATTTCAACAGTCCCTTTCCACATTTCCACATGTCAACAGTCCATTTCCACATGTCAACAGTCCATTTCCACATGTCAACAGTCCATTTCCACATGTCAACAGTCCATTTCCACATGTCTACAGTCCATTTCCACATGTCAACAGTCCATTTCCACATGTCTACAGTCCATTTCCACATGTCTACAGTTCATTTCCACATGTCTACAGTCCATTTCCACATGTCAACAGTCCATTTCCACATGTCAACAGTCCATTTCCACATGTCTACAGTCCATTTCCACATGTCTACAGTCCATTTCCACATGTCAACAGTCCATTTCCACATGTCAACAGTCCATTTCCACATGTCTACAGTCCATTTCCACATGTCAACAGTCCCTTTCCACATTTCCACATGTCAACAGTCCATTTCCACATGTCAACAGTCCATTTCCACATGTCTACAGTCCATTTCCACATGTCTACAGTCCATTTCCACATGTCAACAGTCCATTTCCGACATTTCCACATGTCCAGCCACAGTCCATTTCCACATTTCCACATGTCTACAGTCCATTTCCACATGTCAACAGTCCATTTCCACATTTCCACATGTCTACAGTCCATTTCCACATTTCCACATGTCAACAGTCAATTTCCACATTTCCACATGTCTACAGTCCATTTCCACATGTCAACAGTCCATTTCCACATTTCCACATGTCTACAGTCCATTTCCACATGTCTACAGTCCATTTCCACATTTCCACATGTCTACAGTCCATTTCCATATGTCTACAGTCCATTTCCACATGTCAACAGTCCATTTCCACATGTCAACAGTCCCTTTCCACATTTCCACATGTCTACAGTCCATTTCCACATGTCAACAGTCCATTTCCACATGTCAACAGTCCATTTCCACATGTCAACAGTCCATTTCCACATGTCAACAGTCCATTTCCACATGTCTACAGTCCATTTCCACATGTCAACAGTCCCTTTCCACATTTCCACATGTCAACAGTCCATTTCCACATGTCAACAGTCCATTTCCACATGTCTACAGTCCATTTCCACATGTCTACAGTCCATTTCCACATGTCAACAGTCCATTTCCACATGTCAACAGTCCATTTCCACATGTCAACAGTCCATTTCCACATGTCAACTGTCCATTTCCACATGTCTACAGTCCATTTCCACATGTCAACAGTCCATTTCCACATGTCTACAGTCCATTTCCACATGTCAACAGTCCATTTCCACATGTCAACAGTCCATTTCCACATGTCAACAGTCCATTTCAACATGTCTACAGTCCATTTCCACATGTCAACAGTCCCTTTCCACATTTCCACATGTCAACAGTCCATTTCCACATGTCAACAGTCTATTTCCACATGTCTACAGTCCATTTCCACATGTCAACAGTCCATTTCCACATTTCCACATGTCTACAGTCCATTTCCACATTTCCACATGTCAACAGTCCATTTCCACATTTCCACATGTCTACAGTCCATTTCCACATGTCTACAGTCCATTTCCACATTTCCACATGTCTACAGTCCATTTCCATATGTCTACAGTCCATTTCCACATTTCCACATGTCAACAGTCCATTTCCACATGTCAACAGTCCCTTTCCATATTTCCACATGTCTACAGTCCATTTCCACATGTCAACAGTCCATTTCCACATGTCAACAGTCCATTTCCACATGTCAACAGTCCATTTCCACATGTCAACAGTCTATTTCCACATGTCTACAGTCCATTTCCACATGTCAACAGTCCATTTCCACATTTCCACATGTCTACAGTCCATTTCCACATTTCCACATGTCAACAGTCCATTTCCACATTTCCACATGTCTACAGTCCATTTCCACATGTCAACAGTCCATTTCCACATTTCCACATGTCTACAGTCCATTTCCACATGTCTACAGTCCATTTCCACATTTCCACATGTCAACAGTCCATTTCCACATGTCAACAGTCCCTTTCCACATTTCCACATGTCTACAGTCCATTTCCACATGTAAACAGTCCATTTCCACATGTCAACAGTCCATTTCCACATGTCAACAGTCCATTTCCACATGTCAACAGTCCATTTCCACATGTCTACAGTCCATTTCCACATGTCAACAGTCCCTTTCCACATTTCCACATGTCAACAGTCCATTTCCAACATGTCAACAGTCCATTTCCACATGTCTACAGTCCATTTCCACATGTCATACAGTCAATTTCCACATGTCTACAGTCCATTTCCACATGTCAACAGTCCATTTCCACATGTCAACAGTCCATTTCCACATGTCAACAGTCCATTTCCACATGTCTACAGTCCATTTCCACATGTCAACAGTCCATTTCCACATGTCTACAGTCCATTTCCACATGTCAACAGTCCATTTCCACATGTCAACAGTCCATTTCCACATGTCAACAGTCCATTTCAACATGTCTACAGTCCATTTCCACATGTCAACAGTCCCTTTCCACATTTCCACATGTCAACAGTCCATTTCCACATGTCTACAGTCCATTTCCACATGTCTACAGTCCATTTCCACATGTCAACAGTCCATTTCCACATGTCAACAGTCCATTTCCACATGTCAACAGTCCATTTCCACATGTCTACAGTCCATTTCCACATGTCAACAGTCCATTTCCACAAGTCAACAGTCCATTTCCACATGTCAACAGTCCATTTCCACATGTCTACAGTCCATTTCCACATGTCAACAGTCCCTTTCCACATTTCCACATGTCAACAGTCCATTTCCACATTTCCACATGTCAACAGTCCATTTCCACATGTCAACAGTCCATTTCCACATTTCCACATGTCTACAGTCCATTTCCACATGTCTACAGTCCATTTCCACATTTCCACATGTCTACAGTCCATTTCCATATGTCTACAGTCCATTTCCACATGTCAACAGTCCATTTCCACATGTCAACAGTCCCTTTCCACATTTCCACATGTCTACAGTCCATTTCCACATGTCAACAGTCCATTTCCACATGTCAACAGTCCATTTCCACATGTCAACAGTCCATTTCCACATGTCAACTGTCCATTTCCACATGTCTACAGTCCATTTCCACATGTCAACAGTCCATTTCCACATGTCTACAGTCCATTTCCACATGTCAACAGTCCATTTCCACATGTCAACAGTCCATTTCCACATGTCAACAGTCCCTTTCCACATTTCCACATGTCAACAGTCCATTTCCACATGTCAACAGTCCATTTCCACATGTCTACAGTCCATTTCCACATGTCTACAGTCCATTTCCACATGTCTACAGTCCATTTCCACATGTCAACAGTCCATTTCCACATGTCAACAGTCCATTTCCACATGTCAACTGTCCATTTCCACATGTCTACAGTCCATTTCCACATGTCAACAGTCCATTTCCCCATGTCTACAGTCCATTTCCACATGTCAACAGTCCATTTCCACATGTCAACAGTCCATTTCCACATGTCAACAGTCCATTTCAACATGTCTACAGTCCATTTCCACATGTCAACAGTCCCTTTCCACATTTCCACATGTCTACAGTCCATTTCCACATGTCAACAGTCCATTTCCACATTTCCACATGTCTACAGTCCATTTCCACATTTCCACATGTCAACAGTCCATTTCCACATTTCCACATGTCTACAGTCCATTTCCACATGTCAACAGTCCATTTCCACATTTCCACATGTCTACAGTCCATTTCCACATGTCTACAGTCCATTTCCACATTTCCACATGTCTACAGTCCATTTCCATATGTCTACAGTCCCTTTCCACATTTCCACATGTCTACAGTCCATTTCCACATGTCAACAGTCCATTTCCACATGTCAACAGTCCATTTCCACATGTCAACAGTCTATTTCCACATGTCTACAGTCCATTTCCACATGTCAACAGTCCATTTCCACATTTCTACAGTCCATTTCCACATGTCAACAGTCCATTTCCACATTTCCACATGTCTACAGTCCATTTCCACATGTCAACAGTCCATTTCCACATTTCCACATGTCTACAGTCCATTTCCACATGTCTACAGTCCATTTCCACATTTCCACATGTCTACAGTCCATTTCCATATGTCTACAGTCCATTTCCACATTTCCACATGTCAACAGTCCATTTCCACATGTCAACAGTCCCTTTCCACATTTCCACATGTCTACAGTCCATTTCCACATGTCAACAGTCCATTTCCACATGTCAACAGTCCATTTCCACATGTCAACAGTCCATTTCCACATGTCAACAGTCCATTTCCACATGTCTACAGTCCATTTCCACATGTCAACAGTCCCTTTCCACATTTCCACATGTCAACAGTCCATTTCCACATGTCAACAGTCCATTTCCACATGTCTACAGTCCATTTCCACATGTCTACAGTCCATTTCCACATGTCTACAGTCCATTTCCACATGTCAACAGTCCATTTCCACATGTCAACAGTCCATTTCCACATGTCAACAGTCCATGTCCACATGTCTACAGTCCATTTCCACATGTCAACAGTCCATTTCCACATGTCTACAGTCCATTTCCACATGTCAACAGTCCATTTCCACATGTCAACAGTCCATTTCCACATGTCAACAGTCCATTTCAACATGTCTACAGTCCATTTCCACATGTCAACAGTCCCTTTCCACATTTCCACATGTCAACAGTCCATTTCCACATGTCAACAGTCTATTTCCACATGTCTACAGTCCATTTCCACATGTCTACAGTCCATTTCCACATGTCTACAGTCCATTTCAACATGTCAACAGTCCATTTCCACATGTCAACAGTCCATTTCCACATGTCAACAGTCCATTTCCACATGTCTACAGTCCATTTCCACATGTCAACAGTCCATTTCCACAAGTCATCAGTCCATTTCCACATGTCAACAGTCCATTTCCACATGTCTACAGTCCATTTCCACATGTCAACAGTCCCTTTCCACATTTCCACATGTCAACAGTCCATTTCCACATTTCCACATGTCAACAGTCCATTTCCACATTTCCACATGTCTACAGTCCATTTCCACATTTCCACATGTCAACAGTCCATTTCCACATTTCCACATGTCTACAGTCCATTTCCACATGTCAACAGTCCATTTCCACATTTCCACATGTCTACAGTCCATTTCCACATGTCTACAGTCCATTTCCACATTTCCACATTTCCACATGTCTACAGTCCATTTCCATATGTCTACAGTCCATTTCCACATGTCAACAGTCCATTTCCACATGTCAACAGTCCCTTTCCACATTTCCACATGTCTACAGTCCATTTCCACATGTCAACAGTCCATTTCCACATGTCAACAGTCCATTTCCACATGTCAACAGTCCATTTCCACATGCCAACAGTCCATTTCCACATGTCTACAGTCAATTTCCACATGTGTACAGTCCATTTCCACATGTCTACAGTCCATTTCCACATGTCAACAGTCCATTTCCACATGTCTACAGTCCATTTCCACATGTCTACAGTCCATTTCCACATTTCCACATGTCAACAGTCCATTTCCACATGTCAACAGTCCCTTTCCACATTTCCACATGTCTACAGTCCATTTCCACATGTCAACAGTCCATTTCCACATGTCAACAGTCCATTTCCACATGTATTCAGTCCATTTCCACAAGTCATCAGTCCATTTCCACATGTCAACAGTCCATTTCCACATGTCTACAGTCCATTTCCACATGTCAACAGTCCCTTTCCACATTTCCACATGTCAACAGTCCATTTCCACATTTCCACATGTCAACAGTCCATTTCCACATTTCCACATGTCTACAGTCCATTTCCACATTTCCACATGTCAACAGTCCATTTCCACATTTCCACATGTCTACAGTCCATTTCCACATTTCCACATGTCTACAGTCCATTTCCATATGTCTACAGTCCATTTCCACATTTCCACATGTCAACAGTCCATTTCCACATGTCAACAGTCCCTTTCCACATTTCCACATGTCTACAGTCCATTTCCACATGTCAACAGTCCATTTCCACATGTCAACAGTCCATTTCCACATGTCAACAGTCCATTTCCACATGTCAACAGTCCATTTCCACATGTCTACAGTCCATTTCCACATGTCAACAGTCCATTTCCACATGTCAACAGTCCATTTCCACATGTCAACAGTCCATTTCCACATGTCTACAGTCCATTTCCACATGTCTACAGTCCATTTCCACATGTCTACAGTCCATTTCCACATGTCAACAGTCCATTTCCACATGTCAACAGTCCATTTCCACATGTCAACAGTCCATGTCCACATGTCTACAGTCCATTTCCACATGTCAACAGTCCATTTCCACATGTCTACAGTCCATTTCCACATGTCAACAGTCCATTTCCACATGTCAACAGTCCATTTCCACATGTCAACAGTCCATTTCAACATGTCTACAGTCCATTTCCACATGTCAACAGTCCCTTTCCACATTTCCACATGTCAACAGTCCATTTCCACATGTCAACAGTCTATTTCCACATGTCTACAGTCCATTTCCACATGTCTACAGTCCATTTCCACATGTCTACAGTCCATTTCCACATGTCAACAGTCCATTTCCACATGTCAACAGTCCATTTCCACATGTCTACAGTCCATTTCCACATGTCAACAGTCCATTTCCACAAGTCATCAGTCCATTTCCACATGTCAACAGTCCATTTCCACATGTCTACAGTCCATTTCCACATGTCAACAGTCCCTTTCCACATTTCCACATGTCAACAGTCCATTTCCACATTTCCACATGTCAACAGTCCATTTCCACATTTCCACATGTCTACAGTCCATTTCCACATTTCCACATGTCAACAGTCCATTTCCACATTTCCACATGTCTACAGTCCATTTCCACATGTCAACAGTCCATTTCCACATTTCCACATGTCTACAGTCCATTTCCACATGTCTACAGTCCATTTCCACATTTCCACATGTCTACAGTCCATTTCCATATGTCTACAGTCCATTTCCACATGTCAACAGTCCATTTCCACATGTCAACAGTCCCTTTCCACATTTCCACATGTCTACATTACATTTCCACATGTCAACAGTCCATTTCCACATGTCAACAGTCCATTTCCACATGTCAACAGTCCATTTCCACATGCCAACAGTCCATTTCCACATGTCTACAGTCCATTTCCACATGTCTACAGTCCATTTCCACATGTCTACAGTCCATTTCCACATGTCAACAGTCCATTTCCACATGTCTACAGTCCATTTCCACATGTCTACAGTCCATTTCCACATTTCCACATGTCAACAGTCCATTTCCACATGTCAACAGTCCCTTTCCACATTTCCACATGTCTACAGTCCATTTCCACATGTCAACAGTCCATTTCCACATGTCAACAGTCCATTTCCACATGTATTCAGTCCATTTCCACATTTCCAGTCCATTTCCAGATTATAGTCTGTTAACCAGTTTTATGACACTATGTTGCACAATCGTACATGAATACTCTGTTAGCTGTTTTTTTGGGGGGGTAGAACAACTTTAATATTGCAGATAGATTGTAGCTTCCATCAATGTAATTGTCTGCATCATTTCCAATCCCCCATATATATTTAAAATAAATATCTATATATATATACTCTGTTAGCTGTTGGTAACAGCTCCTGCCTCAGCTCATTAATGATGCATGAACCACAGTGGGAAGGGAAGCGATGAGGACACCTGCTGGGAGCCTGTGGCACTGCTGCAGTGAGCTATCTGTGTCTGTGGCCCTGTTCCAATAAACGCATCCTTCCTTACGTTGTTCTCTAGAGTAATCCCTGATCTCACACAACTGGGTTGCTGTAGGATATCTAGCGGAGTCCTGGGTTTCACCTATCCAACCGTTTCAGATCAGCGATTAGGCTACTTTGAAAATACATCTTTACCTGGAGAGCTTATCAAACATGTTGACCAGCTTCATGGCCTCCAGCTCCTTCTGTTCCTCTGTCATTCCCTCCATGGGGTTGGGCTGCTCATCCTCCACTCTGCCTGTCACAGGGTTAATTCTGGCCAGAACAGAGAACACAGTGCTACTCATTCTGAATAAGGCCAAGATGGCCGAAACTAAATGTCAATGATTTTTAACTATTCTAAATAAGGCATGTATGCATTAATTTCAAGAGGGAAAGCTGTGTCTGTTTCCCCCAAGGACAGAGAACAGAGCAGGGCTCCATTATTAATAAACTTCAATTCAACTCACTGAGATTTGTCCATTATTGATAAAGTTAAATTCAACTCACTGAGATATGTCCATTATTAATAAAGTTAAATTCAACTCACTGAGATTTGGCCTCACGGTACTCTTCTGTGTCACTGTCCTCATCCTCAGAGTAGACGCCTGGGTTGCCCCCCCCTCGCAGAAGCCCCCGGGCGGCCAGGAGACCCGCTGCGTTGCCATAGCCTGTGTACTTAATGAACCTGGACACTGCACGGGATAGAAATAGCGTGGAAGGGGGTGTGGATGGGGGAGAAGAATTATATTACAAATCCTATAGTTTCCTTATTATGGTAGTCTCATGTTAATCATACTTCCAAATCTGGTTCATCACTTGGCTATTGAGAAAGCCAGAAATCAAGGTTCCTACTATGATGGACAACAGTGAACAACACGGCAATAGAGGGTACACACTTCAGGGCTTTATGAACTGTAGAAAATGAGAAAGCAGAGAAAAACACCACTCACCACTTTCTTTACACAGGACGAATAGGAACTCTGCTGCACAGTTCTTGACATCAGTGTCAATGTTGGTCATCAGACGAACAAGCTTGTTACGAAGGGCGTTCCCCACTTCTGGTAGATTCTTCACGTCCCGCAGAGGAGGGAGGACCTACACATACACACACACACACACACACACACACACACACACACACACACACACACACACACACACACACACACACACACACACACACACACACACACACACACACACACACACACACACACACACACACACACACACACACACACACACACACACACACACACACACACACACACACACACACACACACACAAATGAAGAACCAACTCAATGGGACATTCAGTAATTGACATGCAATTGGATGAATGATGAGATGAAACGTCCAATCACCTACCTTCATCCTGAGGAACTTCCTGGTCTCCCTGTGGATGCGGGCGCTCTCAGTCAACAGGTTAAGAGAGGGGAGCATGGTCTCCTTCAGTTTCTTGCCCTGGAAACCCATACACATAACTGTTATTAGACAGATAATACAACAACCTCTTCAGCTAGCAGCTAGACCCACACCGACCGATACGGTGGGTGTTACTTGACAGATATAATCAAAGTCTCAAACAAAATTTGGCCGAGATGAATTATTGCCATGTCTCTTATGGATGAGACTAGACTGTTTCATTACTGAGGCCTTCCAGCTGTGTCCTGGTTGTTTACCCAGATCCCCAAAGACACCTCGTAACAACCTCCTTCAACAACAACATCCCATTTGGAGAGGTAATCATATCCCAACCACAGAGCCAGACACCCTCTGCAGGGACATTATTACATCACCTGTAAACACCTCGGTGGATGGCACACAGAGAGCAGCTCCAGGAGCAAAGACTCTTCAAGAGATCCAAGAGATGGCAATAAACTGATACACACTAATGCACGTCCAAACAATGTGTGTATGCAACGGTTTATGCCACCTTTATGAAAACACGTTGTCTATGTAATGCAGATTAGAGTTTTCCTTCATTCCATTTTAGGGCACCGTAAACTACGCCCACTGACCGTTGAGCTTTCATCCGACCAATCGCATTAGTTCTGCCCTCGAGGCAAAGATGCCATCAGAACAAGATTGAAATCTCCACTGAGCATTTCTAATGGCATGTCAACCTGTTGTTGAGGGTTAAAACCCAGCTCACCCTGTCTAGCCTCTTCTCCATGTACTCCAGGAGCATGTTGACGGCATCTCAACCTGTTGTTGAGGGTTAAAACCCAGCTCACCCTGTCTAGCCTCTTCTCCATGTACTCCAGGAGCATGTTGACGGCATGTCAACCTGTTGTTGAGGGTTAAAACCCAGCTCACCCTGTCTAGCCTCTTCTCCATGTACTCCAGGAGCATGTTGACGGCATCTCAACCTGTTGTTGAGGGTTAAAACCCAGCTCACCCTGTCTAGCCTCTTCTCCATGTACTCCAGGAGCATGTTGACGGCATCTCAACCTGTTGTTGAGGGTTAAAACCCAGCTCACCCTGTCTAGCCTCTTCTCCATGTACTCCAGGAGCATGTTGACGGCATCTCAACCTGTTGTTGAGGGTTAAAACCCAGCTCACCCTGTCTAGCCTCTTCTCCATGTACTCCAGGAGCATGTTGACGGCATCTCAACCTGTTGTTGAGGGTTAAAACCCAGCTCACCCTGTCTAGCCTCTTCTCCATGTACTCCAGGAGCATGTTGACGGCATCTCAACCTGTTGTTGAGGGTTAAAACCCAGCTCACCCTGTCTAGCCTCTTCTCCATGTACTCCAGGAGCATGTTGACGGCATCTCAACCTGTTGTTGAGGGTTAAAACCCAGCTCACCCTGTCTAGCCTCTTCTCCATGTACTCCAGGAGCATGTTGACGGCATCTCAACCTGTTGTTGAGGGTTAAAACCCAGCTCACCCTGTCTAGCCTCTTCTCCATGTACTCCAGGAGCATGTTGACGGCATCTCAACCTGTTGTTGAGGGTTAAAACCCAGCTCACCCTGTCTAGCCTCTTCTCCATGTACTCCAGGAGCATGTTGACGGCATCCATGTTGACCCCCATGTATTCTATTGAGCCCTGCTGAACCTTGGGCATCAGTAGCACATCCAGACAGGACAGAGGGAGGTTCCCCAGTAGGTTCAGCGAATGACTGCAGCCCAGGAGAAACACAAAGGGTTATCACAGGAATGCAGCCCAGGAGAAACACAAAGGATTTTCACAGGACACAGTTTAGCTCAGGTCAAACTCAATTCCTGGAGGGCAAAGTGTCATCGGGGTTTCGCTGCTCCCTTACTTGATTGAACAATTAAGGTCAACCTGGTCATCACCTGGCTGTCCAGGCCTTAATTGGACACAAATTGAAAGGAAATAACAAAACCAGCAGAGACATGGGACAGCCCTCCAGGAAGTGAGTTTGACACCCCTGATTTAGGTTCAGAACGCCTTTACTAAGATAATAAGAGCTGTTACCTGTGAAACTCCTCTGTGTCGTCCTGTGCGTCAGCGTTGCTCATCAGACAGTGTCTGAGGATGGCTCCCAGGTGTCTGAACGCCGCCGCCTCCTCCTATAGGTTCAGCAGAGGAACTGTGATTGATTATCATTATATTGATGTATGTAAACAACACTATGCAAAGTTTACAGTATACAGTAATATGCTATGGTGGACAGGGTTAGAGCCAATTCCATTTCAATTCAGTTTACCTCCTGCATTGATAAAATTGACCCAAACCCTGATGGCGGATCCACTCTTCAAGTGCTCACCTCGTCCACCTCCCGGCGGTTGGCGTCGTAGGTGATATTGAAGAGGATCTTGAGGATCTCCATGGCTCTCTCGATCTTCTCCCGGCTGAGAGGGGGCAGTTCGGCCGGTTCCTCAGAGTCCGGATCGACCTCCACCCCGGCCCGCCCCACCTCGAAGGTATCAGGCCAACACAGCCCCAATGTAGCATCCAGGTGGTTGGACAGCAGACTGACCCCCCGCAACTCCTTCAACAGCTGGGTTCGCATCGCCACACGCTGGGCGGTGAGAAGGAACATGAGGCGCAGGTCGAAGAACCTTACGTAGTGGTTCCACTGGTCCTCGCCACACTGCTTGAGACGCTCCGCGATTCCAACAATCAGCTGCAAGTCCTGGCCCACCTGCACAGCCACCTTGGTTAAAGAAAGAGATAAATCATTAGGAATGCATTGTAAAAATCACACTTTATTCATATTACAGTGCACTACTTTTGAATCTGGCCCCATATAGGTTATGTCCCAAATAGCCCCCTATTCCCTATATAGTGCACTACTTTTGACCAAAGCCCTTTAGACTCTGGTCAAAATAAGTGCACTTTAATGGGAGCAGGGTGCCATTTGGAACACATTCTATATCATTATGGTGCAGGAATAAAAAGCTGGGGAGTAGTTATATACAGCATTCTCTATATTCAGACCTCTTATTTCTTTATCTAAATATTATTTTTGCCCAGCACCGACCGGCATTCTCCAGTGTGGTTAAGCCTTTATCATCACATCACCCTGTTTTTTGTTTTTTTATCCACCTTGTTGTGCAAGCAGATGTTGCAGATGCTCTTCAGCGCCTCTACGATAACCTCCAGGTCCGGGTTCTCAGCGAAAGGGACGAGGACCACGCCGCCCTCGCAGTCCACATTGCCGTGGGAGATTGCGATGCCAGCGTGCCAGCTGAGGGTCTGCATGGCGGTGTGCGTGATGAAGGGTGCCACGTTGTTCTTGTCACGTGACAAGATGCGGATGGTCTCCAGACAGGCAAGCTGGCAGGACGGCTGGAGGTCTCGCTTCAGGAAGCCCAACACTAGCTCTCCTAACCTCTGAGGACACAGGTGGACCAAAGAGACAGCATCACTACACCTAACTACTCAGTATGTAAGTATGACGACACCGCCAAACGTTTCTATACCAATGAGGTGCTTGTCTATGTAACTAAAGTACATGCATGTCAGTACAGTCCCAAACAGGCCTTTCCCCATCTCCAGAGGAGAGGATGGGATGGGAAAATTGCTTATTTTCATGAGATTCAACATCAATGGGGAATAGGTGTTTAGGAGGTTCTTCCACTAGTTCTGCATAAGGTATAGGTTTAAAGTTCCAGAAAGTCCTCTGTTTGGGCTTAAAACTATGTAAAATAGACCAAGTCAGAATCAAAGCCACCAAGCTACCCTGTGATCTGTGAGTAACAACAATCATTTAATCATCAGAGACTCTCTCTTCCTTTCTAGAGAGATCACAGTAACACCCTATACAAAGCCTTTTAATAATCCACACACGATGCCTCTGACCAAGAACTGTCTCGTTTGACTGATATGATGACGGGAAACAGTCTAGATCAAACCTCTGCATGTCTGTGAGCCGTGATAGTGACTGGCAGCTGTCTGCACAAAAGCTGCCACACTGGGACGAGCTTGGACTTATTATTCACTGGGGTCTCAGATGCTTCCAACATACATAAATAAAGTACAAATGCCAAGTAATCAATAGCCAGTATATTTGAATGCCATCATTGTGAATTTGAATCAATCTAAATCAAATTAAGAGTTGAAAAAAGACTACAGTCCAGCATTGCTTTGTCATTATGAAGGTAAACTACAGTCCAGCATCACTTTGTCATTATGAAGGTAGACTACAGTCCAGCATCACTTTGTCATTATGAAGGTAGACTACAGTCCAGCATCACTTTGTCATTATGAAGGTAGACTACAGTCCAGCATCACTTTGTCATTATGAAGGGAGACTACATTCCAGCATCGCTTTGTCATCATGAAGGTAGACTACATTCCAGCATCGCTTTGTCATCATGAAGGTAGACTACAGTCCAGCATCGCTTTGTCATTATGAAGGTAGACTACACTCCAGCATCGCTTTGTCATTATGAAGGTAGACTACATTCCAGCATCACTTTGTCATTATGAAGGTAGACTACAGTCCAGCATCACTTTGTCATTATGAAGGAAGACTACAGTCCAGCATCGCTTTGCCATTATGAAGGTAGACTACAGTCCAGCATCACTTTGCCATTATGAAGGTAGACTACAGTCCAACATTGCTATGTCATCATGAAGGTAGACTACAGTCCAACATTGCTATGTCATCATGAAGGTAGACTACAGTCCAACATTGCTATGTCATCGTCAGAAAGACACACCATAACCCATCCATAACCAAGTAAAGTTCAGGATCATGAGTCTGTGCATGTCAGATGTTTTCCTGTCCCGATATAACACAGTGCACCCAGTGGGCCCTGAATGTCCTGAGGCAGTAAGTTAAAAGCTTCAGAAACAGAATCATAGCTGCCTAAGTCAGGAGTCTGGGCCATTTAGAATACCTCCCAAATGGTACCCCATTCCCTCTGGTGTGCACTACTTTGACCAGGGCTCTTGTCAAAAGTAGTGCACTATATAGGGAAAAGGGAACCATTTGAACCCAGCAGATGTAGGGCTCACAGCATAATGTCTTTCCCTCCCCTTCGGGAGAGAGAATGAGGACGAGTCAGTTGTTGAATGTTGAGAATGATTGATGGTTGCTGCTCACTCAGCTTGCCTGTGCTTTGCTCTATACTTGGGGAAATTATGATAATGAGAATCGACAATGCCCTCATCAATTAATTGCCTAAATAGCTTGCGTTGTGTGAGGTCTCCAGAGATAGCATGTGGCTACCGAAATAAATAGCTTTGAGGGATAGGACACAGCAAAAGTAGGACATCAGATAAGAATTACATAATAGCTTGTAACCAATTAGGCTGAAGCAAGTCACAGATACAAGTCACAGATCCCTATTTCTCCAAAACACAGTACATGAATGTACACTTCCTGTCGGTCAGGACTTCTCCATGTAACTCCAAACCTAAATAAATTCACCACGGAATAGTGGCTTTGTCCCAAATGGCCCCCTACTTCCTATATAGTGCACTGCTTTAGACTGGAGCCCAATGGACCCCGATCAAAAGTAGTGCACTACATAGGGAATATGGGGGCCATTTGGGACAAAGCCACTATTCCGTGGTGAATTTATTTTGGTTCTCTCATAATGCCTTCTTTCAGAAAGGGTGCTGTGTCAACAGTGGACTAATTGCATCCCACATTTAACTTGATCATGGCATTGAGAAAACTTGACCATGGCATTGAGAAAACTTGACCATGGCATTGAGAAAACTTGACCATGGCATTGAGAAAACTTGATCATGGCATTGTGAAAACTTGACCATGGCATTGAGAAACCTTGACCATGGCATTGAGAAACCTTGACCATGGCATTGAGACAACTTGACCATGGCATTGAGAAAACTTGACCATGGCATTGAGAAAACTTGACCATGGCATTGAGAAAACTTGACCATGGCATTGAGAAAACTTGACCATGGCATTGAGAAACCTTGACCATGGCATTGAGAAACCTTGACCATGGCATTGAGAAACCTTGACCATGGCATTGAGAAAACTTGACCATGGCATTGAGAAAACTTGATCATGGCATTGAGAAAACTTGACCATGGCATTGAGAAAACTTGACCATGGCATTGAGAAAACTTGACCATGGCATTGAGAAAACTTGACCATGGCATTGAGAAAACTTGACCATGGCATTGAGAAAACTTGACCATGGCATTGAGAAAACTTGACCATGGCATTGAGAAAACTTGATCATGGCATTGAGAAAACTTGACCATGGCATTGAGAAAACTTGACCATGGCATTGAGAAAACTTGACCATGGCATTGAGAAAACTTGACCATGGCATTGAGAAAACTTGACCATGGCATTGAGAAAACTTGACCATGGCATTGAGAAAACTTGACCATGGCATTGAGAAAACTTGACCATGGCATTGAGAAAACTTGACCATGGCATTGAGACAACTTGAACAAATCGTCCTGTTGCTGCTGTTGATGACGGCCTATACTCCAGCAGTTGTAAGCCCTAAGTAAGTATGTGGCAATAACATTTGTGGAGAGGGACTATAACGTTACATACAGCTATGGACAGCATCTCCAAGGATGATCAAATGATATGGAGTCTCAAATAAGTATGGGCTATATTTCAACACACAACGAGGAGCGATGGGCCTAAGTAAACTTCAACACGTCAGTGATAAGACTGATAATTGTGATGGATATCAGACAACATGCTGTCAATAGTGGCAGAAGTGCAGCAGAACATGGGTGAGTCATCATCAACTAGCTGTAAAAACATCCAGGAAGAGGGTCTGATGCCCCTGTAGATGTAAAGACAAATGTCTTGGTCACTTGCTGCAGGTTGTCTCTCATGAAAATACTGTTATATGTGTACTTCTACGAACCCAAAGTGTATTTCTTGATATAATGGAACAACAATTATTAATTACTTACATTATGCCAAATGTCTAAATACATCATTAAGAATGGAATTTGCTGTAGAGATAAACTTTGGGTTCAAATATACTGAAATACCACCATTACACACGTACAGTGGGGAGAACAAGTATTTGATACACTGCCGATTTTGCAGGTTTTCCTACTTACAAAGCATGTAGAGGTCTGTAATTTTTATCATAGGTACACTTCAACTATGAGAGACGGAATCTAAAACAAAAATCCAGAAAATCACATTGTATGATTTTTAAGTAATTAATTTGCATTTTATTGCATGACATAAGTATTTGATACATCAGAAAAGCAGAACTTAATATTTGGTACAGAAACCTTTGTTTGCAATTACAGAGATCATACGTTTCCTGTAGTTCTTGACTAGGTTTGCACACACTGCAGCAGGGATTTTGGCCCACTCCTCCCTACAGATCTTCTCCAGATCCTTCAGGTTTCGGGGCTGTCGCTGGGCAATACGGACGTTCAGCTCCCTCCAAAGATTTTCTATTGGGTTCAGGTCTGGAGACTGGCTAGGCCACTCCAGGACCTTGAGATGCTTCTTACGGAGCCACTCCTTAGTTGCCATGGCTGTGTGCTTCGTGTCGTTGTCATGCTGGAAGACCCAGCCACGACCCATCTTCAATGCTCTTACTGAGGGAAGGAGGTTGTTGGCCAAGATCTCGCGATACATGGCCCCATCCATCCTCCCCTCAATACGGTGCAGTCGTCCTGTCCCCTTTGCAGAAAAGCATCCCCAAAGAATGATGTTTCCACCTTCATGCTTCACGGTTGGGATGGTGTTCTTGGGGTTGTACTCATACTTCTTCTTCCTCCAAACACGGTGAGTGGAGTTAGACCAAAAAGCTCTATTTTTGTCTCATCAGACCACATGACCTTCTCCCATTCCTCCTCTGGATCATCCAGATGGTCATTGGCAAACTTCAGACAGGCCTGGACATGCACTGGCTTAAGCAGGGGGACCTTGCGTGCGCTGCAGGATTTTAATCCATGACGGCGTAGTGTGTTACTAATGGTTTTCTTTGAGACTGTGGTCCCAGCTCTCTTCAGGTCATTGACCAGGTCCTGCCGTGTAGTTCTGGGCTGATCCCTCACCTTCCTCATGATCATTGATGCCCCACGAGGTGAAATCTTGCATGGAGCCCCAGACCGAGGGTGATTGACCGTCATCTTGAACTTCTTCCATTTTCTAATAATTGCGCCAACAGTTGTTTCCTTCTCACCAAGCTGCTTGCCTATTGTCCTGTAGCCCATCCCAGCCTTGTGCAGGTCTACAATTTTATCCCTGATGTCCTTACACAGCTCTCTGGTCTTGGCCATTTTGGAGAGGTTGGAATCTGTTTGATTGAGTGTGTGGACAGGTGTCTTTTATACAGGTAACGAGTTCAAACAGGTGCAGTTAATACAGGTAATGAGTGGAGAACAGGAGGGCTTCTTAAAGAAAAACTAACAGGTCTGTGAGAGCCGGAATTCTTACTGGTTGGTAGGTGATCAAATACTTATGTCATGCAATAAAATGCAAATTAATTACTTAAAAATCATACAATGTGATTTTCTGGATTTTTGTTTTAGATTCCGTCTCTCACAGTTGAAGTGTACCTATGATAAAAATTACAGACCTTTACATGCTTTGTAAGTAGGAAAACCTGCAAAATCGGCAGTGTATCAAATACTTGTTCTCCCCACTGTATGTATACCTCTTGTAACTTCCCATCCTAGTGTACAGGAACGCAAGAAGAAAGAGATGAAAGATGAAAAAGAGAGTTAGGGCAGAGGGGATTTGGTGAGACTGACCGGCATGGGTTATACTATACTCTATACAGTATGGTTGATACCAACTATCAACTTTGGTGTTTGGGCTGTATCCCACTGTGATTCTACATCATCCAGATTACAAGCAAACAGTAGAGTTAAAAAGCTGATCATTCCAATGCCTCACTGACCAACGACAGTACAAGGGAGATAGGGTGCCTTTTCAGATGTAGCCTATTCCCTAGATAGTGCACTACTTTTGACTATGCCCCATAGGGCTCCGGTCAAAAGAAGTGCACTACATAGGGAATAGGGTGCCGTTAACCGACACATCCATAGTAAAAAATAAAATTCGTACCTCTCTCTGCTCCTCTTCATCTGTGGTAAATGTGAAGCACTGGGTCATCTAGGAGGAGACGAGAAAGTAAAGAGAAAACATTATAAAACATTTCACAACAAAACAGCTACCCCAATACATCATTCATTGTGAATTAGCATACAGTACAGTAAAGTAGAGTGTTTGTGTTCCTGTGGTGAGAGCTTTTGCCTTATTTAATCCCTGCAATGATCTGCAATGTAAAGGTATGCGGACGGTGAATTATTTTTAGATGCTGCCAAATAATGAGATGAGTGAGTCATTGTCATCCTGCTCTCTCCCTCTCTCTCCCTCTCCCTCCCTCCCTCACTGAGAAAAGGAAGATCCATCATTGTTTTACCAAAAGACGAGAGCATATGGAACACTTCAGGGTGAACGATTATTACAGTTTACCTACAGTAAGCCTGTAACCAGACAAACCCTTTGTTATGCTACGGTACGCCTGTTACCAGACCAACCCTATGTTATGCTACAGTACGCCTGTTACCAGACCAACCCTTTGTTATGCTACGGTACGCCTGTTACCAGACCAACCCTATGTTATGCTACAGTACGCCTGTTACCAGACCAACCCTTTGTTATGCTACGGTACGCCTGTTACCAGACCAACCCTATGTTATGCTACAGTACGCCTGCAACTGCTCCGCCCACAACCGTAAGGCTCTCCAGAGGGTAGTGAGGTCTCCACAACGCATCACCGGGGGCAAACTACCTGCCCTCCAGGACACCTACACCACCCGATGTCACAGGAAGGCCATAAAGATCATCAAGGACAACAACCACCCGAGCCACTGCCTGTTCACCCCGCTATCATCCAGAAGGCGAGGTCCGTACAGGTGCATCAAAGCAGGGACCGAGAGACTGAAAAACAGCTTCTATCTCAAGGCCATCAGACTGTTAAACAGCCACCACTAACATTTAGTGGCCGCTGCCAACATACTGACTCAACTCCAGCCACTTTAATAAAGGGAATTGATGGAAATTATGTAAAAATGTATCACTAGCCGCTTTAAACAATGCCACTTAATATAATGTTTACATACCCTACATTACTCATCTCATATGTATATGTATATACTGTACTCTATATCATCTACTGCATCTTGCCATCTTTATGTAATACATGTATCACTAGCCACTTTAAACTATGCCACTTTATGTTTACATACCCTACATTACTCATCTTATATGTATAGACTGTACTCTATACCATCTACTGCATCTTGCCTATGTCGTTCTGTACCATCACTCATTCATATATCTTTATGTATATATTCTTTATCCCTTTACACTTGTGTGTATAAGGTAGTAGTTGTGGAATTGTTAGGTTAGATTACTTGTTGGTTATTACTGCATTGACGGAACAAGAAGCACAAGCATTTCGCTACACTCGCATTAACATCTGCTAACCATGTGTATGTGACAAATACAATGATTTGATTTGATTACCAGACCAACCCTATGTTATGCTACAGTACGCCTGTTACCAGACCAACCCTTTGTTATGCTACAGTACGCCTGTTACCAGACCAACCCTTTGTTATTCTACAGTAAGCCTGTTACCAGACCAACCCTTTGTTATTCTACAGTAAGCTTGTTACTAGACTAACCCTTTGTTATTCTACAGTAAGCCTGTTACCAGACCAACCCTATGTTATGCTACAGTACGCCTGTTACTAGACCAACCCTTTGTTATTCTACAGTAAGCCTGTTACCAGACCAACCCTTTGTTATTCTACAGTAAGCCTGTTACAAGACCAACCCTTTGTTATGCTACAGTAATCCTGTTACCAGACCAACTCTTTGTTATTCTACAGTAATGCTGTTACCAGACCAACCCTTTGTTATGCTACAATAAGCCTGTTACCAGACCAACCCTTTGTTATTCTACAGTACGCCTGTTACCAGACCAACCCTATGTTATGCTACAATAAGCCTGTTACCAGACCAACCCTTTGTTATGCTACAATAAGCCTGTTACCAGACCAACCCTTTGTTATGCTACAGTAAGCCTGTTACCAGACCAACTCTTTGCTATTCTACAGTAAGCCTGGTACCAGACCAACCCTTTGTTATGCTACAGTACGTCTGTTACCAGACCAACCCTTTGTTATTCTACAGTAATCCTGTTACCAGACCAACCCTTTGCCATGCTACAGTAAGCCTGTTACCAGACCAACCCTTTGTTATTCTACAGTAAGCCTGTTACCAGACACACTCTTTGTTATTCTACAGTAAGCCTGGTACCAGACCAACCCTTTGTAATGTTACAGTAAGCCTGGTACCAGATCTGTTTGTGCTATCTTGCCAACTCCTTGTCACTCATTGGCACACCAAACAATGGTTGCCATGACAATACCATATGGAGTTGGAAAGAGACCAGAAGCAGCCTGGGGGCCAGGCTAAAGCTACAGGATCAAATGAGAACCATTTAGATGGACAGGATTTGAAGGGCCTCAAAGCTTCAGCAATCTATTTGTGTTTCTCAGAAGACTTAATCCTGTTATGCCAATAGATAGGAACACACAGAAGTCTAGGTAGGGCTGACTACTGATGCTCGGTGGGTAGTCTCTGTGAGGTAACTCTGTCTAAGGAAAGACAAATCAAACAAGCTTCACTCTAAACTATGACTCAATAAGTATTGACTCAATGGGATGAATTTGTAAAGCTGAATTGTTTCTGCTTTGCCTTCAATCCAATTTGACTCAATTATGCCTGTTTCAAAGTCACATTAGTAATAGTCAGATGGCATAAGTCTATGCAGAGAAGTGTATGTTGTGAAAGGCACTTTGTGTGTGCAGGAAAGTCCACTGCTGTGATATGGCCCTATCATTTTACTGATCAACAACTTCCAGTCAGACATCATCACATAAGGATGTCAGAATTGGGACTAATGTGTTTGTCCACAGACGTATGTAGGCTGAATACCTACTATACATAATAATACAGTGGAATAAGATGGGAATAATACAGTAATATCACCCACACACACACACACACACACACACACACATACACATACACACACACACACACACACACACACACACACACACACACACACACACAGTGGGGATTGTTGACTAAAGAGGGTTACAGGGTATGAGGTCGGTTGATCAGGCAATGGCCTCCACAGAGTAGACTGAGCAGACAGCAGGGTGGTAGCATAGAGATCCCATTAAATGATACTTATGGGTGGTAGTCTGAGGGTTAGGAAGGCTGACTGGCTCAGCCTCAGGGAAATATACTCAAAGTGTGTCTGCATATTGCTAGGCTTCCCTTGGCGTTCTCCTGCTATGATATCATACAGCTATCCTACAAATCAATGCCTGTAATGATATCGAGAAAGAGAGAAAGCTACTGTAGCCTTCCTATCCATGACAACAGCATGAAGTGCACAAAATGCTACAATGTCATGTTGACATATTTATAAATAGGCCTACAACAGAATAGAAGACTCGAAACAGTTGCTGATCTATTATGGCTCCTGGTGCTCAACTGACAGTTAGTTGGGTATTACCTACCCTATGTAAGTGCGTGTGCGTTTATGCGTTTATGCGTCGCTCCCCAAAATAACACTTATTATAAGAGCTCAAGACGTCTACGAGGTTGAACAGTACGTTCGCATGTTTCTGTTGCAATTGATCATCAAAGTGTCATGACGTTACATTATTGTCAAAAGAGATGTTCAATCTTATTACTGTCAAATTGCATAGGAATTCAACTTAGAAGAAAACATGTTTCATACTGTACTTGATAAGGATAACGACAACAATTTACCTTTTTATTGTACGTCTGCAGTGCCATCAATGCGGCATCTTGATCGCCCGTTTCCATGTTTTCTATTATGACATTTAAATCCATGTTCATTTTTGTTGTGTTCCCTGTCCACCTGAATGTTTAGCGCCTCGCGGATGACATGTACAGGGCTCTACCGTACTGATAGCTATATGCACATATGACTCGGTGTGATAGTCACTCGGCTCTGATCCTGGAACTCAAAAACCAGCGATGATAAGATTAGCGGAGGATTGCAAATGTACCGCACAGCACCCTGGGATTTGTAGTTCCATTTCAGTAAACAGCATAATATGGAGATATTATTTACACAGAAAATGATCTGGATTTGGAGAAAGTCATATCGAAATATGTATTTACAGCCAAACTGTAGACCAACACACCAGCCCCCCCAACCCCTATTTTACGCTGCTGCTACTCTCTGTTTATCATGTATGCATAGTCACTTTAACTATACATTCATATACATACCATCTCAATTGGCCTGACCAACCAGTGCCCCCGCACATTGGCTAACCGGGTAATCTGCATTGTGTCCCGCCACCCACCATCCACCCTTCTTTTGCCCTACTCTTTTGCCCTACTCTCTGTTCATCATATATGCATAGTCACTTTAACCATATCTACATGTACATACTACCTCAATCAGCCTGACTAACCGGTGACTGTATGCAGCCTCGCTACTGTTTATAGCCTCGCTACTGTAAATAGCCTCGCTACTGTTATTTTTCACTGTTATTTTAATGTTGTTTTTGTTTCTTTAGTTACCTATTGTTCACATAATACCTTTTTTGCACTGTTGGTTAGAGCCTGTAAGTAAGCATTTCACTGTAAGGTCTACACCTGTTGGTTAGAGCCTGTAAGTAAGCATTTCCCTGTAAGGTCTACACATGTTGTATTCAGCATTTCACTGTAAGGTCTACACATGTTGTATTCGGCGCAAGTGACAAATACACTTTGATTTGATTTGAGTTATATATGTACATGGCCATAC
>NC_092094.1:12251611-12331611 GCF_045679555.1 Salvelinus alpinus
TCTCTCACTCTCTCCCCTCTCTCTCTCTCTCTCACTCGCTCTCTCCCCTCTGTCACTCTCTCTCACTCGCTCTCTCCCCTCTCTCACTCTCTCTCACTCGCTCTCTCCCCTCTCTCACTCTACATTTGAAACATCATAGATCATTTGCAGTGTGAAAATGCCATTGAAGAACCATTCACACATACAGTAACATACAGTATATGTACACTGTTTGTACATACTGTAACATACTGTACATGTCCTCATGGACGAGGCCCCTTGGCATTGGGTTGTCCCTGTGTGGGTAACGTAGTGTATCTCCCAGCCATGCAGACAGCAGTAAGGTGATCTGTGTGCTTGAGGCAGGGCTCTCCAGGCACATTCCTTCTAACCCTTCCATTCTCAACACTGGTACAAGACCACACTCTTTGAGAAAAAGGTGCTATCTAGAACCAAACTTTTGACTGGTACTATATTCAAACAGCCTACCCGACCCCTCTGAGCTGATTTCTGACGTGATGTTCCTTCTTTTCCTCTCTGTCTCTCTCTCTCTTTCTCTCTCTCTCCCTCTCTCTTAATTCAATTTAAGGGGCTACTTTTGGCATGGGAAACATATGTTTACATTGCCAAAGCAAGTGAAATAGATAATAAACAAAAGTGAAATAAACAATAAAAATTAACAGTAAACATTACATAAAAAAATTCCAAAAGAATAAAGACATTTCAAATGTCACATTATGTCTATATACAGTGTTGTAACGATGTGCAAATAGTTACAGTACAAAAGAGAAAAAAATAAACATAAATATGGGTTTTTATTTACAATGGTGTTTGTTTTTCACTGGTTGCCCTTTTGTTGTGGCAACAGGTCAAATATCTTGCTGCTGTGGTCTCCCTCCCTCCCTTTCCTAGTGATCCTCGGCCCAAAGACCCTGGCAAGTACCCACTGTATCCTACGCTGCTCAGGTGTTGACAGAGTAGTGTGGGTTGGCTGGTCCGGGGCCCCATCAGCAGGCAGCAGGCTCAGAGTGTTAGAACGATCCCCCTCTGATGCCCTGCCAGAGACACAACTATCCCATACAGTTGACAGAAAGGGTGGTGAAGCGCCTCTTTCTCTCTCCCTTCCTCTCTTCTACCAGCACGGTCTCTCTTTCTCCCTCCCTCCCCTCCAACCCCAACAGTCAGGGTTTCCACCATAACCATCCTACTGAAATACTGTACAGGTCATATCCCAACAGGCAGGGTTTCCACCATAACCATCCTACTGAAATACTGTACAGGTCATATCCCAACAGGCAGAGTTTCCACCACAACCATCCTACTGAAATACTGTACAGGTCAAATCCCAACAGTCAGGGTTTCCACCATAACCATCCTACTGAAATACTGTACAGGTCAAATCCCAACAGTCAGGGTTTCCACCACAACCATCCTACTGAAATACTGTACAGGTCAAATCCCAACAGTCAGGGTTTCCACCACAACCATCCTACTGAAATACTGTACAGGTCATATTTCCACCACAACCATCCTACTGAAATACTGTAGAGGTCATATCCCAACAGTCAGGGTTTCCACCACAACCATCCTACTGAAATACTGTAGAGGTCATACCAAAATAACACACTAGACTTCTCTTTCTCCACAAAGCCTAGCTAACCAACAGGCTACAGACAGGCAGCTTATTCTCCTGTTGTGTCACCACCCAAAGATACCCTCCTCCCCTCCCCTCTTTATGAGACACTTATCTTCGCTAAACTATAGTATGTTTGCATTTATCTTATCAATAGGATTACGCTAGCTATAAGAATGTAAACTGTTCGATAATTTAATAAAACAAATTTGTTGTGAAGATGAGACACACACACACACACACACGCGCTACAGTATGTACATTCCATCTGTTGCCAAGCTGAGCTTATTGTAATCATTCTCAGCGGGAGGAAGATAAGACACTTGGACACGTCCCCGTTCAGAGAGAATTCCTCAATTACATGCCATTATTCTGTTTCAATGATAGGGATGCCAATAGGATCGTTCTAATGCTCAACAGATGTTCCCGACAGAACCATGGCACCACTAACACACAGCAGCCTGGCTACACAACAGGAAAGATAGTGGGTATTTTCTACCATTGCACCACTAATACACAGCAGCCTGGCTACACAACAAGAAAGATAGTGGGTATGTTCTACCATTGCACCACTAACACACAGCAGCCTGGCTACACAACAGGAAAGATAGTAGGTATTTTCTACCATTGCATCACTAACACACAGCAGCCTGGCTACACAACAGGAAAGATAGTGGGTATTTTCTACCATTGCACCACTAACACACAGCAGCCTGGCTACACAACAGAAATTAGTGGGTATTTTACCATTGCACCACTAACACACAGCAGCCTGGCTACACACGGAAGTAGTGGGTATTTTCTACCATTGCACCACTAACACACAGCAGCCTGGCTACACAACAGGAAAGATAGTGGGTATTTTCTACCATTGCACCACTAACACACAGCAGCCTGGCTACACAACAAGAAAGATAGTGGGTATTTTCTACCATTGCACCACTAACACACAGCAGCCTGGCTACACAACAGGAAAGATAGTGGGTATTTTCTACCATTGCACCACTAACACACAGCAGCCTGGCTACACAACAAGAAAGATAGTAGATATTTTCTACCATTGCACCACTAACACACAGCAGCCTGGCTACACAACAAGAAAGATAGTAGATATTTTCTACTTGTTGTTTGAACTCAACTCTATGAAGCATATGCTAAATTATGCAGTATTGCTTTCTAATGTTTCAGGGCACCAAACATGCCCTTATCTAGATGTTCAGGAATGATCTTAAATAGGAACGATATTACGCACAAATGCTAAACTACAGGACACTATTGGGTCGGCGAAGACGAAGCACCATTCCTGATGAGCCATCACAGTCTCCACACCAGACCTCCATTCCATGCAGTATTTGAGGTGTAAACTGAAGGAAACAGCTAATAAGAACAAAGCACCAGAACATCTGAATAAGCTAGCTAACAGGAATGTCTGTTGAAAAGCCAAACAAACCTTGAGTCTGCTCTAAACTAGTCCCAGATACAGTTACTGCAGTCACTACTGTCTTTCTCAGGCTCAATGGAGTGAGGTACACACTTATCCAGTCATACAGACACACACATGGACACACACACATGTAGACACACACACACATGTACACACACACATGCGCACGGGCGCACACACACACACACACACACACACACACACACACACACACACACACACACACACACACACACACACACACACACACACACACACACACACACACACACACACACACACACACACACACACACACACACACACACACAGCTCTCCAGCAGGCAGAGCAGAGGAGGCCTGAAGAGACCTCAGTACAAACAGGACCCTGTGCCAATGCAGCAGAGTCAGCTGATAAGATTGTTTAGCTGTCATCCCCAGGGCCCAGCCCATCGTCTTGGAGAGGGGTCTGCCCTGCTCACACACCAAGCAGCTGTACAGTCATTAAACACACACCAAGCAGCTGTACACGCATCAATTAAACCATCTCCAGAAACACGGCTGTTAACATCAGTGTGGACTGTTAATATCAGTGTGGTCTGTTAATATCAGTGTGGTCTGTTAACATCAGTGTGGTCTGTTAACATCAGTGTGGTCTGTTAATATCAGTGTGGTTTGTTAATATCAGTGTGGTCTGTTAATATCAGTGTGGTCTGTTAATATCAGTGTGGTCTGTTAATATCAGTGTGGTCTGTTAACATCAGTGTGGTCTGTTAACATCAGTGTGGTCTATTAACATCAGTGTGGTCTATTAACATCAGTGTGGTCTGTTAATATCAGTGTGGTCTGTTAATATCAGTGTGGTCTGTTAACATCAGTGTGGTCTGTTAACATCAGTGTGGTCTGTTAATATCAGTGTGGTCTGTTAATATCAGTGTGGTCTATTAACATCAGTGTGGTCTATTAACATCAGTGTGGTCTGTTAATATCAGTGTGGTCTATTAACATCAGTGTGGTCTGTTAATATCAGTGTGGTCTATTAACATCAGTGTGGTCTGTTAACATCAGTGTGGTCTATTAACATCAGTGTAGTCTAACATCAGTGTGGTCTCCTTAGGAATGCCCATATGCCCATATTCATGTCACTCACCTTCCTATCATTGGGCTCAACGTTTTCACCATCCAAATCTCCCTGCAAAACAAATAAACAGAGATCTTGTTATTCGTCCAGATAAGTTTTCAACGTGTCTACTCAATGTGACTCGTCATGACATGTTTGACTGCACTCAACGACGTCTATTAAAACATCTACTAATCACATACAGTCCAATTGGCAGTTAACTTTATTGTATAGTCAGCACTCAGCAGTGGAATTGACTCCGATGTCTCATATGTCATTAAACAGATGTATGTGTGGTGTCCACGGGGGTTGGCAATACCATAAGACAGCAACAAACAAAAAAGATGTAAAGATGTATTTTATTGTAAACACAATTAAGCAGATTGCAATGAGTACTCACATCATGTAGTGGATAGGCATCTGTGTAGACTCCACTCCCTAGCAGGCTGGTGAACCCTAGAGACAGAGACACCGGGAAGTTGTACTGCGTTTAAAAATCCAAATGAAATACCTACTAATTCTGCTGGTCTTTAGTTACTGCATTAACTAATGGCTGGTACCAGCAGTGCTAGTGTCAACCCAGAGGAACCATTTTTAAAAGTCTAACGGCCAATTTGAGAATCTGAGTTTAGGCTATGTGAATATTCCTGTGATACTGTAACATTTCACACAAACAAGCACACATTTTACAGGCATATACAGTAGGTTATAAAATAGACACATACACACACAAATACAGACACACTCAAACACGCATTATTGTGCAGGACACATACTGCATGTAGTGCATAAGGCTCGAACTACACAGAAGGGAAAAGCCCTCCTAGACATTGAGTATATAAAACAAAGCAGACTCTTATAACTTACCCATACTATACTTAGCCTTTGTGCATTTTGTACGCTTCAATACTTCAAAAACCTGAAAAGTTAAGAAGGGAAGAACTAATCGTACATACAGAATAGTACATTCCTCAAATCAAATCAGATGTTATTGGTCACATACACGTGATTGGCAGATGTTATTGGTCACATACACGTGACTAGCAGATGTTATTGGTCACATACACGTGATTAACAGATGTTATTGGTCACATACACGTGATTAACAGATGTTATTGGTCACATACACGTGACTAGCAGATGTTATTGGTCACATACACGTGATTAGCAGATGTTATTGGTCACATACACGTGATTAGCAGATGTTATTGGTCACATACACATGATTAGCAGATGTTATTGGTCACATACACATGATTAGCAGATGTTATTTGTCACATACACGTGATTAGCAGATGTTATTGGTCACATACACGTGACTAGCAGATGTTATTGGTCACATACACGTGATTAGCAGATGTTATTGGTCACATACACGTGATTAGCAGATGTTATTGGTCACATACACGTGATTAGCAGATGTTATTGGTCACATACACGTGATTAGCAGATGTTATTGGTCACATACACGTGATTAGCAGATGTTATTGGTCACATACACGTGACTAGCAGATGTTATTGGTCACATACACGTGACTAGCAGATGTTATTGGTCACATACACGTGATTAGCAGATGTTATTGCGGATGTAGCGAAATGCTTGTGCTTCTAGCTCCGACAGTGCAGTAATATTTAACAAGAAATATTTAACAAATTACACAACATATACCCAATACACACAAATCTACAATAAACACATTCCTGTTATGGTTCTCATGAATAAACTGAGATGATCTACTGTAATTAATGGTCTCAATGGTCTCAGTCTACAGTCTACAGTCTACATTCTACAGTCTACATTCTACAGTCTACAGTCTACAGTCTACAGTCTACTGTCTACAGTCTACAGTCTACATTCTACAGTCTACAGTCTACAGTCTCCAGTCTACAGTCTACAGTCTACAGTCTCCAGTCTACAGTCTACTGTCTACAGTCTACAGTCTACTGTCTACAGTCTACATTCAACATTCTACAGTCTACAGTCTCCAGTCTCCAGTCTCCTGTCTACAGTCTACAGTCTACTGTCTACAGTCTACAGTCTACAGTCTACAGTCTACTGTCTACAGTCTACATTCTACATTCTACAGTCTACAGTCTACAGTCTACAGTCTCCAGTCTACAGTCTACTGTCTACATTCTACAGTCTCCAGTCTCCAGTCTCCAGTCTACATTCTACAGTCTACATTCTACAGTCTACAGTCTACAGTCTACTGTCTACAGTCTACAGTCTACAGTCTACAGTCTACAGTCTCAGTCTACAGTCTACAGTCTACAGTCTACAGTCTACTGTCTACAGTCTACAGTCTACAGTCTACAGTCTACAGTCTCAGTCTACAGTCTACAGTCTACTGTCTACAGTCTACAGTCTACAGTCTACATTCTACAGTCTACAGTCTACAGTCTCCAGTCTCCAGTCTACAGTCTACAGTCTACAGTCTACAGTCTACTGTCTACTGTCTACTGTCTACAGTCTACAGTCTACAGTCTCAGTCTACAGTCTACAGTCTACAGTCTACAGTCTACATTCTACTGTCTACAGTCTACATTCTACAGTCTACAGTCTACATTCTCAAGTCTACAGTCTATATTCTACAGTCTACATTCTACATTCTACAGTCTACAGTCTACTGTCTACAGTCTATTGTTTACAGTCTCCAGTCTCCAGTCTACAGTCTCCAGTCTACTGTCTACAGTCTACAGTCTACATTCTACAGTCTACATTCTCAAGTCTCCAGTCTACATTCTACAGTCTACATTCTACATTCTACATTCTACAGTCTACAGTCTACAGTCTACATTCTACATTCTACATTCTACAGTCTACATTCTACAGTATACAGTCTACATTCTACAGTCTACATTCTACATTCTACAGTCTACAGTCTACATTCTCAAGTCTACAGTCTACATTCTACAGTCTACATTCTACATTCTACAGTCTCCAGTCTACATTCTACAGTCTACAGTCTACAGTCTACAGTCTACAGTCTCCAGTCTACAGTCTACAGTCTCCAGTCTCCAGTCTCCAGTCTACATTCTACAGTCTACATTCTACATTCTACAGTCTCCAGTCTACATTCTACAGTCTACAGTCTACAGTCTACAGTCTCCAGTCTACAGTCTCCAGTCTACAGTCTCCAGTCTATATTCTACAGTCTACAGTCTACATTCTACAGTCTACAGTCATGGAGGAACGGGACGACACAGTGACACTTACTATTGAAGCTCTTGTTTTACTATCAAAGAAGGAGTCTCTGTCTGATAAATCAAACCTGTTATGAAGAAACACGCACGCACGCACGCACGCACGCACGCACGCACGCACGCACGCACGCACGCACGCACGCACGCACGCACGCACGCACGCACACACACACACACACACACACACACACACACACACACACACACACACACACACACACACACACACACACACACACACACACACACACACACACACACACACACACACACAGACACCACAGAGACAGAGACAGAGACACACGGAGAGAGAGAGAGAGAGAGAGAGAGAGAGAGAGAGAGAGAGAGAGAGAGAGAGAGAGAGAGAGAGAGAGATAGAGAGAGAGAGACGGTAGAATTAACTGTATACATAAGGGCAGGTTGTTTTTGCAGCCATCTACCCACATTATAAACAGACACTCTTTGTTAGTGAAGTATCAGCATACAATAATCACTTTCCTGCTTAACACACAGAGGTGTAATGAAACCCATCATAGAGAGGATGTCAGTGGTTAGGCAGCCCGGACAAAGCCTGGTCCCTGATCAGTTCCTGCTGTCTTGCCAACTCCAATGGTCACTGTCACGTGGTGTGGAGTTGGCAAGACAGCACAAACAGATCTGGGACAAAAGGCTAACCCGCCCAGAGACCAGAGGGCCTAAATGTCCTTAAAGGTCTTACAGACCTGTCATAGATAACCCATGGGGGATTGTTATGGTAAGCATAGTTACAGCAGACCAGATTAATAGATGGCAGGGTTGGAATAGCATAGTTACAGCAGACCAGATTAATAGATGACAGGGTTGGGATAGCATAGTTACAGCAGACCAGATTAATAGATGGCAGGGTTGGAATAGCATAGTTACAGCAGACCAGATTAATAGATGACAGGGTTGGGATAGCATAGTTACAGCAGACCAGATTAATAGATAGCAGGGTTGGGATAGCATAGTTACAGCAGACCAGATTAATAGATGGCAGGGTTGGAATAGCATAGTTACAGCAGACCAGATTAATAGATGGCAGGGTTGGGATAGCATAGTTACAGCAGACCAGATTAATAGATGACAGGGTTGGGATAGCATAGTTACAGCAGACCAGATTAATAGATGGCAGGGTTGGGATAGCATAGTTACAGCAGACCAGATTAATAGATGGCAGGGTTGGGATAGCATAGTTACAGCAGACCAGATTAATAGATGGCAGGGTTGGGATAGCATAGTTACAGCAGACCAGATTAATAGATGGCAGGGTTGGGATAGCATAGTTACAGCAGACCAGATTAATAGATGGCAGGGTTGGGATAGCATAGTTACAGCAGACCAGATTAATAGATGGCAGGGTTGGGATAGCATAGTTACAGCAGACCAGATTAATAGATGGCAGGGTTGGAATAGCATAGTTACAGCAGACCAGATTAATAGATGGCAGGGTTGGGATAGCATAGTTACAGCAGACCAGATTAATAGATGGCAGGGTTGGAATAGCATAGTTACAGCAGACCAGATTAATAGCTTCCAGTGTTAGGGCAATAGCTCAGAATAGACGGCCGTCCAATCTCTACACCAAATAAACCAACAAAACAAACTGTGACAGAAATAACCCTGTTTATAGCTCATGCCTTTACAGATACTTTAGTGTGCTGTTTGAGTAAGATTCAAAGCTGATAGGCCCTTTCTTTTATAACATTAAACACAACCTCATGATTATTTGACTTCTGCTTCTGGGCTCAATCATGCAGTGTGAGCTGGTATGTAAGTCTTTGCGGGAAGCTTTACACACGATTACGGGTTCAAGTTCGGCCCTCTGTATTTTCAAGGAATGGTTTACCATCCGCTAAACTGTTTCACAGTTATTATTGATAGTCTGTTGTTGTACAAGCCGTCAGCCCTTCAGACCTTCAGCTATTGTTCTGTTCTGTTGTCAATGGGTGTCAATGGGTATGCCACATACTATACCGTACACCACTACAGTAGTCAATTAGATTATGTGCATTAAATTCCCGTAAACAAAGATGGATAGGCGCAGGAATGTAATTTTAGAGAAGAGTTTTGTATATGTGATTGGAAGACATACTGTATATAGTGATGCATATAATCCCTCAGAACAACGAATATTCCTTCAGCTATTTTTCTTGCCTGTCCTTAATGTGTGCGAACAGGCATATGCCACCACATGCCATATCATATGCCACTAGACATTTACAGTACCAGTCAAAAGTTTGGACACACCTACTCATTCAAGGGTTTTTCTTATTTTTACTACGTTCTAAATTATAGAACAATAGTGAAGACATCAAAACTATGAAAGAACACATATGGAATCATGTAGTAACCAAAAAAGTGTTAAACAAATCAAAAATATATTTTATGTTTGAGATTCTTCAAAGTAGCCACCCTTTGCCTTGATGACAGCTTTGCACACTCTTGGCATTCTCTCAACTAGCTTCATGAGGTAGTCACCTGGAATGCATTTCAATTAACAGGTGTGCCATGTTAAAAGTTACTTTGTGGAATTTCTTTCCTTCTTAATGGATTTGAGCCAATCAGTTGTGTTGTGACAAGGTAGGTGTGGTATACAGAAGTCAGCCCTATTTGGTGAAAGACCAAGTTCATATAATGGCAAGAACAGCTCAAATAAGCAAAGAGAAATGACAGTCCATCATTACTTTAAGACATGAAGGTTAGTCAAGGACTTTGAACATTTCTTCAAGTGCAGTCGCAAAAACCATCAAGCGCTGTCACGTCTGCTCCCGCTCTTTCCCTCCCCCTGGCGCTTGAGGGCGCCAGAATGCCTTGCATCACTCACTCCTGCCATCCATCACGTACACCTGCCTTTCCTTGTCACGCGCATCAGCGTTATTGGACTCACCTGGACTCTATTATCACCTGTTCATTTCCTCCCCTATATGTGTCAGTTCCCCAGCTCTGTTCCCTGCTTCTGCATTGATTGTTTTTCTGTTTGCTAAGCTGTTTATGTCTCGTTCCATGTCCGTGATTTATTAAATGTTACTCCCCGTACCTGCTTCGTCTCTCCAGCGTCATCCTTGTGATAGATCGTGACAAGCGCGACGATGAAACGGGCTCTCATGAGGACCGCCACATGAAAAGAAGACCCAGAGTTACCTCTGCTGCAGAGGATAAGTTCATTAGAGTTAACGGCACCTCAGATTGCAGCCCAAATAAATGCTTCAGAGTTCAAGTAACAGACACATCTCAACATCAACTGTTCAGAGGAGACTGCATGAATCAGGCCTTCCTGGTTGAATTGCTGCAAAGAAACCACTACTAAAGGACACCAATAAGAAGACTTGCTTGGGCCAAGAAACACGAGCAACGGACGTTAGACCAGTGGAAATCTGTCCTTTGGTCTGATGAGTCCAAATTTGAGATTATTGGTTCAAACCGCTGTGTCTTTGTGAGACGCAGTGTGGGTGAACAGATGATCTCTGCATGTGTGGTTGCCACCGTGGGCATGGAGGAGGAGGTGTGATGGTGTGGGGGTGCTTTGCTGATGATACTGTCTGTGATTTATTTAGAATTCAAGGCACGCTTAACCAGCATGGCTACGACAGCATTCTGCAGCGATACGTTTAGTGGGACTATCAATTGTTTATTAACAGGACAACGACCCAACATACCCGCAGGCTGTGTAAGGGCTATTTGACCAAGAAGGAGAGTTATGGAGTGCTGCATCAGATGACCTGGCCTCCACAATCACCCAACCTCTAACCAATTGAGATGGTTTGGGATGAGTTGGACTGCAGAGTGAAGGAAAAGCAGCCAACAAGTGCTCAGCATATGTGGGAACTCATTCAACACTGTTGGAAAAGCATTCCAGGTGAAGCTGTTTGAGAGAATGTCAAGAGTTTGCAAAGCTGTCATCAAGGCAAAGGGTGGCTACTTTGAAGAATCTAAAATCTATAATATATTTTGATTTAACACTTTTTTGGTTACTAACATGATTCTATATGTGTTATTTCATAGTTTTGATGTCTTCACTATTATTCTACAATGTAGAATATAGTAAAAAATAAAGATAAATCCTTGTGTGAGTAGGTGTGTCCACATTTTTGACTGATATTGTACATTAAAAGTGCATTAAATGTCCTTGAAACCAAGATGGTTTGGAGCAGGAATTGAAGTCCATATGTTAAGGTACATTTATACAGTCTATACAGTCCTGTATACCCTATATTATCATAAGATATAAAGTATATACTCACAAGTGTTGTTTTTCTCTGGAGAACATGTAGGAGAGATGCTTAACATTTTGTGTCCTGTTATCCTCCACGTTGGGATAGAGAGGTTCTGTTGCTTTGTTTACCAATGTGTTGATCTTCGCCCCAACACCCGTACTCTGCTTCATTTCATATACCTACAATATAAAGATATATCTTCAGTTTATATAACTACACTATCTAGATATACCTTCAGTTTATATGCCTACAATATAAAGATATACCTTCAGTTTATATAACTACAATATAAAGATATACCTTCAGTTTATATACCTACAATATATAGATATACACTACATGACCAAAAGTATGTGGATACCTGCTCGTCAAACATCTAATTCCAAAATCCTGGGCATTAATATGGAGTTGGTCCCCCCTTTGATGCTATAACAGCCTCCACTCTTCTGGGAAGGCTTTCCACTAGATGATGGAACATTGCCAAAGGTGTTCAATGGGTTTGATGTCAGTGCTCTGTGCAGGCCAGTCAAGTTCTTCCACACTGATCTTGACAAACCATTTCTGTATGGACCTCACTTTGTGCACGGGAGCATTGCATTGCTGAAACAGGAAAGGGCTTTCCCCAAACTGTTGCCACAAAGTTGGGAGCACAGAATCGTCTAGAATGTCATTATTGTTTTTGTTGCACTGCTTTGCTTTATCTTGGCCAGGTCACAGTTGTAAATGAGAACTTGTTCTCAACTGGCCTACCTGGTTAAATAAAGGTGAAAAACATTTATTTATTTATATTATTGTATGCTGTAGCGTTAAGATTTCACTTCACTGGAACTAAGGGGCCTAGCCCAAACCATGAAAAACAGCCCCAGATCATTATCCCTCCTCCACCAAACTTCACAATTGGCACAATGCATTCGGGCAGGTAGCATTCTCCTGGCATCCGCCAAACCCAGATTAATTCGTCGGACTGCCAGATGGTGAAGTGTGATTCATCACTCCAGAGAACACGTTTCCACTGTTCCAGAGTTCAATGGCAGGAAGCTTTACACCACACCAGCCGATTATTGGCATTGTGCATGGTGATCTTAGGCTTGTGTGCGGCTGCTTGGCCATAGAAACCCATTTCATGAGGCTCCCGACGAATAGGTCTTGTGCTGATGTTACTTCCAGCACTCGCGGTTCAGTTCTGTGAGCTTCTGTGGCCTACCATTTCGCGGCTGAGCCGTTGTTGCTCCTAGACTTTTGATCAGAGCAGCTCTAGCAGGGCAGAAATTTGACGAATTTACTTGTTGGAAAGGTGTTATCATATGATGGTGCCATGTTGAATATCACTGAGCTCTTCAGTAAGGACATTCTACTGCCAATGTTTGTCTATGGAGATTGCATGGTTTGTGCTCAATTTTATACACCTGTCAGCAACGGGTGTTCCTGAAATAGCCGAATCCCTTCTATGCTCGCTCCGAGGCAAGCAACACTGAGGCATGCATGAGAGCATCAGCTGTTCCGGACGACTGTGTGATCACGCTCTCCGTAGCCGACGTGAGTAAGACCTTTAAACAGGTCAACATACACAAGGCTGCGGGGCCAGACGGATTACCAGGACGTGTGCTCCAGGCATGTGCTGACCAACTGGCAGGTGTCTTCACTGACATTTTTAACATGTCCCTGATTGAGTCTGTAATACCAACATGTTTCAAGCAGACCATAGTCCATAGACCATAGTCCCTGTGCCCAAGAACACAAAGGCAACCTGCCTAAATGACTACAGACCCGTAGCTCTCATGTCCGTAGCCATGAAGTGCTTTGAAAGGCTGGTAATGGCTCACATCAACACCATTATCCCAGAAACCCTAGACCCACTCCAATTTGCATACCGTCCAAACAGATCCACAGATGATGCAATCTCTATTGCACTCCACACTGCCCTTTCCCACCTGGACAAAAGGAACACTTATGTGAGAATGCTATTCATTGACTATAGCTCAGCGTTCAACACCATAGTACCCTCAAAGCTCATCACTAAGCTAAGGATCCTGGGACTAAACACCTCCCTCTGCAACTGGGTCCTGGACTTCCTGACGGTCCGCCCCCAGGTGGTGAGGGTAGGTAGCAACACATCTGCCACGCTGATCCTCAACACTGGAGCCCCCCAGGGGTGCGTGCTCAGTCCCCTCCTGTACTCCCTGTTCACCCATGACTGCACTGCCAGGCACGACTCCAACACCATCATTAAGTTTGCAGATGACACAACAGTGGTAGGCCTGATCACCGACAACGACGAGACAGCCTATAGGGAGGAGGTCAGAGACCTGGCCGGGTGGTGCCAGAATAACAACCTATCCCTCAACGTAACCAAAACTAAGGAGATGATTGTGGACTACAGGAAAAGGAGGACCGAGTACGCCCCCATTCTCATCGACGGGGCTGTAGTGGAGCAGGTTGAGAGCTTCAAGTTCCTTGGTGTCCACATCACCAACAAACCAGAATGGTCCAAACACACCAAGACAGTCAGGAAGAGGGCTCGACAAAGCCTATTCCCCCTCAGGAAACTAAAAAGATTTGGCATGGGTCCTGAGATCCTCCAAAGGTTCTACAGCTGCAACATCGAGAGCATCCTGACTGGTTGCATCACTGCCTGGTATGGCAATTGCCCGGCCTCCGACCGCAAGGCACTACAGAGGGTTGTGCATACGGCCCATTACATCACTGGGGCTAAGCTGCGTGCCATCCAGGACCTCAAAACCAGGCGGTGTCAGAGGAAGGCCCTAAAAATTGTTAAAGACCACAGCCACCCCAGTCATAGACTGTTCTCTCTACTACCGCATGGCAAGCGGTACCGGAAGGCTTCTCAACAGTTTTTACCCCCAACCCATAAGACTCCTGAACAGGTAATCAAATGGCTACCCGGACTATTTTCATTGTGTGCCCCCCGCCCCACCTCTTTTTCGCTGCTGCTACTCTCTGTTTATCATATATGCCCAGTCACTTTAACTATACATTCATGTACATATGTACATACTACCTCAATTGGCCCGACCAACCAGTGCTTCCGCACATTGGCTAACCGGGCTATCTGCATTGTGTCCCACCACTCACCATCGCCAACCCCTCTTTTACGCTACTGTTACTCTCTGTTCATCATATATGCATAGTCACTTTAACCATATCTACATGTACATACTACCTCAATCAGCCCGACTAACCGGTGTCTGTATATAGCCTCGCTACTGTTTTTCACTGTCTTTTTACTGTTGTTTTTATTTCTTTACTTACCTATTGTTCACCTAATACCTTTTTTTTGCACTAATGGTTAGAGCCTGTAAGTAAGCATTTCACCTGTTGTATTCGGCGCACCTGACAAATAAACGTTGATTTGATTTGAATTCACTAATTTGAAGGGGTGTCCAAAACCTTTTGTATATATAGTGTACCTACAATATATAGATATATATTCAGGTCTACTACATGATTCCATACGTGTTATTGATATACATATGTGTTATAGATATACATGTTTGTGCCCAGGATGTTAACCAGGGCACAAACAGGTCAGAGAGAATGAGAATGGCTAGCATCAGGTCTGTGTCTGAAAACGTTACTAGCTGTCAAAACCTTGATTCCTCTGTCATTGTTTCCTCTGTCCTTGTTTCCTCTGTCCTTGCTTCCTCTGTCATTGCTTCCTATGTCCTTGATTCCTCTGTCCTTGCTTCCTCTGTCCTTGTTTCCTCTGGTTCCTCACCTCCCTCTCAAAGCTCATTGGAGAAGCTTGTAACCGTTACATGTCATTCAACAGTTAACTTACTTTTTTCGTGGGCATCTTGAGCTTCATAAACTCCGCCTCTCGACAGAGCACATGCCATGGAGCATGAACCTTCACAAAGCCCACACCTGGAGTTTTAGTCTGAAATAAACAAAAAACAGATTCATTTCATAAAATAAACTTCATTTCTTGAACAATGAATGGAAGTTTAAGGTTTGGTTGGCAAGTACTGAATGCCCAACCCTTTGGATATTATGTCCCTTTGAATGCTAGACCAACAACAGTATATGACATGACAGCATCAACATTAGAGGTATGTATAAAGGCAACAAACTAAAAGAATGAAAGAAATGCATGTGTTTATCTCTTGTCTTTAAGGAAAGCAATACATTCATCTGGATGACAGTTGGGTAAACAACGGTCTCCAAACAAATCCCTCTTCTATAGTCCGTTCAAACAAAACAATGTCTGGGAACTGAAGGCTACTTACTGTATGGCACAGAGACAAAGAGACACCATGGGAAATCATGAGAAGAATCAGCTACCCTTCTTTAGAAACACGTCATCATCATTACAATGATAACGTAAGCATTTGAATCTAGGGCAATGACAAAAAAAGTTCAAACTAGTACCAACACAAATAGTATTCAACAGTACTGTATGTATGTTGAACAACATCAACACAGGAGGGATTCACTGTGAAGGCTTTGATGCTGCTGTCACCCAGTTACCCAGATATGACCCTCATGATATCATTTACATGGAATCAGTGGTTACTGAGATGCTCATTCACCCACTGACATGGTACAACACAGAGCATCTGTTCCAATGTGCAGCTCCTCCTGTGAGAAGACACGCATGGCTAGCAGGGGATGGCCTCTAACTTGATCTCAAATTCTAAACAACCAACTGTTACAGGCTATCTCAGTTTGTATTGTCTTCAATAGAGCTAAGACAAGGATCATTAGTAACAAGGGACGCAGAATCTTAAACAAAACACAGTCTCTAACTTTGATCTCAAACCCTTGAACAACCGACTGTCTTAACAGCCTTTGTCACTTTCTATCATCTATCAGCCAGCATCATGTTTGTTGTTGATACAGATCATCAGTCTTTGCATAACATCTTATGAAAGTACCTTGCTACTTGACATGCCTCTGTACTGTGTACTGTATGTCAAGCGACAAATGTCACCATGTCTGAAACATTAGGAGTGACATTTTCAACAACTCAAGACGCGGTGGTGTCAGTGCTATCTATAGGCTGAATCAGTTTGAGTACACAGAGCAGCATTTAATCAGAAGTGATTTAGGAATGCAGCAGCTCGTTTGTGAGACTGTATCATGTATCCTGTTCCCACCATCACATTGTAAAACACACAGCCCCCTCATGGACACAGTTAGAGGTTTTGATAGAGGCCGTGTTGGATCAGAATGTGGTTGTGTAACTGGCCTAACTAAAGGTACGCGGTGGAGCAACTCTGTCTGCTGGTCCTACTTCATTTATACTAGTTTTCTTTGGCCCAACAAACCTTAATAACAAGTGATGCTGCAACGAGTATGGAATTTAGGCGTGCAGATCTAAAAGACATCTAGTCAACTGTAATGTAGTCTCGCACTGTCAGACATCACATTGCATTCTGGTTCGAGAATCAGAGACAACTAGAATGTTCTAGAAACATAGAGGGTCAAGGTTAGTTCATATGGGTTTCCTAGCAGAATTTTGCATTAATCACATCACTGTTTGAATCCCAAACATTGACACCCCTCCACATCCCATCACCACCTCTGCTTCCTTCCTTCCCACTTCAGTCCCGTCCCAGTGTCCCTCCCTCTATTAGATACAGATGTGATTTACTCCCACTTAAATGTCCTCTATAGACAGATTAGTATAGTCAACAGCACTTTAATGATCTATAATACTTAGGTCGCCTATTTTAAATCAACTAACTCCACAATGGATGGACGGTGAGAGGGAATGATAAAATACCTAAACATTACTCCCCTCTCTCCGCTAAGATCATAAGACAGAGATTATTCTGTATGTCTTCCCCCACAGTGAACAGTCTGACACGATAACCACATGGGAAACACTTTGGGAATAGAATGATGGCTTGAATGCAATTTGGGGACAAAATGGAAAATTATACCCAGATGATTTATAACACAGTGAGTGTATGGCACCCAGAACCAAATCTCGCGTGTACCCTGCCTTGTAACAAAAGTCCACAAAAATACTAGACATATGACATAATTTATATCTCTCTTTCTCACACACTTTATTGAAAACATGAAAACACTCTGTATGTGTGGAGTGTGTGAGAGTTTGTGCTGCTCTTAAAGAGTACAGCCAAGGTATTCTGAGTGATCTTCCAGCTGGCATCGCCACACATTAGTTGCCTGGCGCTGTGTGTGTGATTGTGCGTGTGTGTTTGTGTGCATGTGTGTTTGTGTGTGTCTGTGCATGTTGTGATCCTTCCACAGAGTCCTGTCCTGTCTGTCCCTGACTTGGTAAAGAGACCTACCATGGCAGCTGTCATCTTGCCATCCTCAGCACTTGGACCGACTTGGTCTCATATTACTGGACTTCACCCTCATGACATCCTCAGGTCCTGTCCATGACAGGTTACTGTTGGTCAACGCACCACAAGACTACTACTAGAACTACACAGGGCTTTTCTTTATTCATTCACTCTCATGACATCTAATCCAACAAGTTGATTCAATGGCTGCCATACTTTTTGACAATTTTCTTTACAAGAGATTCATCTTTTGATCCTGATCAGTGATTTTGAATTCAAAATGCATTGGCTTTGAACAAGAAACATAAAGCATAACACTGATACTAATTATGTAATGTTTAAAGGGGCAGTGCAGTTAAAAAACGAGATTTCCCAATTTCTTTATGATATTTTCACACTATGAGGTCGAAATGACACTAAAACTGTGAAAATTTGGATAATGCCCATTTTGTGTAAGAGCTGTTTGAAAAAAAATCCTGGAATTCCCAGCCTGTTCAGGTGGGATGGAGATTTTGGCCCAGATCATGACATCACAATCTGATCTGATTATTGTAACCAAGGACCAGTCAGTTTTTATTTGCATATGTATCCTCCTACTTTGAAGGGGTAATCAGGGTAGTCTCTAGAGTCTAAACCAATGGTTCTCTAATGGTTTTTCCTCAGGATCCAAATTGGACCAGGTTACAGTAGCTTGCGAAAGTACTTACCCCCCTTGGCATTTTTCCTATTAGATCTTATTTAGGGGCTTCATAGCAAAGGGGGTGAATATATATGCACACACCACTTTTTCATTTATTTATTTTTTGAATTTTTTGAAACAAGTGATTTTTTTCTTTTCACTTCACCAATTTGGACTATTTTGTGTATGTCAATTACATGAAATCCAAATAAAAATATATTTAAATTACAGGTTGTAATACAACAAAATAGGAAAAACGCCAAGGGGGATGAAAACTATTATAAGGCACTGTAAATCCAACAAACAAACAAACCAATGACAGTAGCCAGGCAGGTTAAAAGGTTACCCCGGGTTACCCCAGTTACCCTGGTTACTGCTGAAAGTCCTGCTAGCCCTCTATAGGCCGGTTTCAGCTGGTGTTGTACCAAAGTACAATGTATCTTTTGTATACTGTTACATGGTGGGGGCTCCAGGCAAACTGGCTGACCTAAGCCCAAAGACAAAAATACCCCTGATCCACCAGCCAGCTGGAAAACAAAGACTGTAGAGGTGCAGCGGTGTTGTGTTGTGTGGAATACTCTCCCCTCTCTGCCCTAAGCTAACTCACAGCTAACGCTAGACCTGACTGGACATTGCTGATAATATCGTGTGGGTTTGGTCAAAAAGAACAGAACAGAGAAGCCGTAGAGAAGCAACTCACATCCTCATCCTTCTCCAGCTCCATGCCCATATCCCTCAGGTTGCCCTCAAACTCCTCCCGGTGGAGGCGCTTGTCGTCCACGTGGTAGTCCATGCTGTGGTCTTGGGAGGCCACCTCCGGGTCACCTCTGGGCTGAGGGGGTGGCGCTCGCCCCAGCCTGGCTGTCCCGCGGCGGAGGCTCCGTGTAAAGGCGTTGTCAGTGAAGCGGGAGGACTGTCGATTGGAGCGCGAGCTGCTGGGCTTTTTGATGTGGTAGGTGAGGATGTAATCCACCCGCCTCTCTCCATCCTGGAAGTACAGGCCATGCTGACATCCTGTGTTCTCCTCAGGTGTCAGGCAGTTCAGGAGCTGGGGAGAGAGGGGAGGGCTGTGCATTAGAGGGCTGCTTGGGCTAGCTGCCTAGCTGAATCATGTGCATGTGTGTGTGTGTGTGTGCTGTGCAGCTTTTGCCATTTGTCGTGAGAGGCACAGCATGGTTAATGAGCCAGTTAGACTACAGGGGTCAAGGTGGGGTCAAGCTAGTCCCAATAGGGCTCCTAAGGAATTGAGTTCCCCTTGGGGAAGTGATCACTCTCAGTGACTTAGAGCCCAAATGCTGATTTGCAAGGCAAGCAGAATTGATAATTATTTGGTTAAATATTTACTTAAAAACATGTATTAACATTTTTATATAAAAAAAAGTATTGTGCTGCTACTCTGTGTGTGTACAAACAATTAAACAAATATTCCTGCTGCTATATTTTATGATTTATCATTCATTTATATGAAAGGTGTCTATAGTTACAGTGTTAAAATCTATTATTGTACAAAATTCTATAGGATTTTCCTGAACATATATCACAGCAGAGAAGGTAGAAATACATTTTATAATCATAACAATCAGAGAATAAATGGAGAATAAAATATTGAAAAAATAAATGTAGGATTTTGACAATACTGTAATATGCCAGATTTCTCATCTACTGTCTCCCTGCAAACCAGAACATATTAAACTATTGAGAGAAAGCTCTTCTTCACGAAGAATTGCAATCTTATACTGTGGCTTGTTTAAAAGAAGGCCTCTTATACGGCCATTATAAAAATAGAAAAAATGTACACGAATAATCAAAATTCCTATATATCGACTTGGATATTTGTGTCATGATTATAACAAAATGTATGACATACTCATGGTTGATCCGGTTTCAGTCGGATATGTACAATATATGGCAAGTTTTCAAAGGGATATAACAAATGCTGAAATCCAAGCTTGTTTGACCATTAATGTTTGAGTGACCAAAACTCTTTGCTTATTCCTGACCTGGTGGTCCAATATTGTTGCAATAGTCAGTATTATCATTAGATACATCCAACAGTGTTATCTCTGGAACATCACCTACGAAATTATAGAAACAAATATTTGATTTTATGTGTTATGAAGAACTGCATATAATGCTATCTGCCACTATCAACATATAGTATTATTTACCCAAATGGCAGTTACATGGAGCAATGTTAAGGCCTTCCTGAACTACAGTAGCTTATTTCAGCCAAAATGATTGGTGATTGCCTGTGTGTGTGCAGACATCTGGGTGTTTCTTGTGTTTGGGTGAGCAAGGCTGACTGACACTGATCTGGGTTGGTCTTATGACTTATCACTTGTAATAATATTGTCCAATATTCCTGCAGACTATTTTGATAGCACTGACTGACCCAACTGATTTTCTATTTTTAATCACAATATGTAAGAAGTGGATTGTGGCCCGCCCCACATTAATATAATCACTTAATTCAATGACCTAATTTGACAATTCCACCCAATTCCATACTCTACCTCACATGCTCCTGAGTTGCGCAGCGGTCTAAGGCATGGTATCTCAGTGTTAGAGGCATCACTACAGACCCTGGCTTGATTCCAGGCTGTATCACAACCGGCCGTGATTGGGAGTCCCATAGAGCAGTGCACAATTGGCCCAGTGTCGTCCGGGTTAGGGTTTGGCCGGGGTAAGCCGTCATTGTAAATAAGAATTTGTTCTTAACAGACTTGCCTCGTTAAATAAAGGTCAAATAAAGGATGAAAATCTAAGACACTGTTCCATTTGTACCACTGACTGGGAAGATTTTAGGAGGCACTCACTACTGATGTGGGTTATGTGAGGTTATGGGGTGAGTGGAGTATGTTGAGACATTCAGTATCAATCCGTCAAGGGAAATATAGTATTCTTTCAAACAAAGACATTACACAAAAAATAAAAAATGGCGGCAACAGAGAGGGTTGCCTCGCTTCTAGCTCTTAGGAAACTTAGTTTTTTCACAAGCATTTCGCTACACCCGCAATAACATCTGATAAACACATGCATGTGACCAAATATTGTTTATTTGATACACTGAGATTAGAAAATATTAGGAACACCTTTCTCATATTGAGTCGCACCCCCATTTGCCCTCAGAACAGCCTCAAGTCGACGGGGCATGGACTCTACAAGGTGTTGAAAGCATTCCACATGGATGCTGGGCCATTTTGACTCCAATGCTTCCCACTGTTTCAAATTGGCTGGATGTCCTTGATACACACGGAAACTGTTGAGCATGAAAAACCCAGCAGGGTTGCAGTTCTTGACACACTCAAACCGGTACCTCTGGCACCTACTGCCATACCCCGTTCAAAGGCACTTACATATTTTGTCTTGCCCATTCACTCTCTGAATGGTACAAATACACAATCCATGCCTCAATTGTCTCAAGGCTTAAAAATCCTTCTTTAATTAACATCTCTCCTCCCCTTCATCTGCACTAACTGAAGTGGATTTAAACAAGTGACATCAATAAGGGATCATAGCTTTCACCTGGATTCACCTGGTCAGTCTATGCCATTGAAAGAGCAGGTGTTCCTAATGCTTTGTCCACTCAGTGTATATTTCAGGGTGTTGTGTGTTCCTGGAAATAATCAGAATTCATGTAAATATTACAGTTTTGTTTTTGATTAATTTTAAGCATCTTTTAACATAGGCTTAACACCTAACAAACACTTTTAACATAGGCCAGGCCCTGTTGTTACCTAATATCCCAGTGATAATGGCTTGCATTACGCATGGGAAGAAACCACTTCAATATGTACAACTTGACATTGGCTCAAACATTGGCTCAACTTACTCCATGGTCATTGACTCAACTTACCCCAAGGCAAACATTTTGACTATATTAGCCCACACAGCTACAAGGATGCACTTTCATGGTAGGTTTAGGACCTCAAATTGAAGGTTATAGAGCCTCCAACAGAAGTATAGAACAATATTAAAATGTTCTACTTTGGTTTAGATACAAGCATCACGAAACCTCTAACACAATAAATGTATTTGACTTGGTGAAAATAATTTTTGGGGACCTAACTTGCTTACCACTTTTTCCATGTGGTTTCTTCCTTCACATTCGCCATGAAATGATGGCCTCTACCTAAATATTTGGTAAAACAATAGATTTTGTGTATGGTTTCCTAAAAACAAGGTGTCTCAACGTACCCTTTTGGCTCAAATTACCCCACTCTCCTCTATCGCTGCTTTCATGACCAATTAGTTAAGTTCTCTGTGGCAGCTAGCCCGCCAGATGTGGAGTAGGGCTGCGTGTCATAAATTAGTTTGTTTTTGTTTTCGTTCCAAAAAAGGTCCACTTTTCACAAACACACATACACACACACCTCTCTTGTGCATAGTTCAATTCTTCACAGAGCTGCATGTGTAATGTGGGACAAGCTGAAGCAGAGCTAGCATAGGGCGGGCTATGGGTGCAGCCATGGATGTAAGATCCTGCAGATATTTTGAAAAACAAAAATGTCTATGGTCAGGTTTTGACTATAGGCTTCTTTGAAGCAAGGTAAGACATGCCTCGTAATAGGCTATGAAGTAAAACTTCCAGGTTTCAAACTATTAAGTAGGCCTACAGTATATGTTTTCAACATGCAGACTGCCTCCAGCTCAGACTACAAGGTTGCTGACGATAGCCTACCATATGCCTGCACTCAAATGGCAGTTGCTTAATATTAAGAGGAGTTGACAAATAAATAGCCTCTTTTTAACAGTGGATATCTGTTGCATGTAGAAATGTTGCGCAATGAGTGGGCTTATCATAACACATGTTTGATCCTCAACACGGGGACCCCTCAGGGGTGCGTTCTTAGTCCCCTCCTGTACTTCCTGTTCACCCACGACTGCGTGGCTAAGCACGACTCCAACACCATCATTAAGTTTGCTGACAACACAACAGTGGTAGGCCTGATCACCGACAAAGATGAGACAGCCTATAGGGAGGAGGTCAGAGACCTGACACTTTTCCCCATCAGGAGACTGAAAATATTTGTCATGGGTCCCCAGATCCTCAAAAGGTTTTACAGCCGCACCACCTGGTATGGCAACCACCAGGTATGGCAACTGCTCGGCATCTGACCGTAAGGTGCTACAGAGGACAGTGTGTATTGCCAGGTACATCACTGGGATCAAGCTTCCTGCCATCCAGAGCCTATAAACTAGGTGGTGTCATAGGAAGGCCCCAAAAATTGTCAAAGACTCCAGTCACCCAAGTCATAGACTGTTCTCTCTGCTATCGCATGGCAAGCGGTACCGGAGCGCCAAGTCTAGGTCCAAAAGGCTCCTTAAAACCTCTTCGGGCTAGGAGGCGGTATTTTCACGTCGGGAAGAAAAGCGGGCCCAAAGTAAACTGCCTGCTACTCAGGCCAAAAAGCTAGGATATGCATATAATTTGTAGATTTGGATAGAAAACACTCTACAGTTTCTAAAACTGTTATAATTATGTCTGTGAGTATAACAGAAATTATTTGTCAGGGAAAACCCCAAGGGCAAACCGTCCAGGATTTTTGTTGTTGTTGAGGTAACAGTGTTTTCAATGGGTTTCTATGTGGATCTAGATTTCTAAGGCACTTGCTTGCAGTTCCTATCACTTCCACTGGATGTCAACAGTCTTTAGAAATTGGTTGATGTTTTTCCTTTGAGAAATGAAGAAGTAGGGCTGTTCAGAACGAGGGTTGAGTCTAGTCTACTGTTGTGGTTGGGGCGTGCGACCTGAAAGCTCGCTCCACTTTGTTTTTATCCGCTATCGAAAGCAGTTAATCCCGTCTTAAATTTTATTGATTATTTACGTAAAAAAATACCTAAAGTTGTATTAGGAAAGTTGTTTGAAATGTTTGGATCAAGATTACAGGTAACTTATTAGATATTTTGTAGTCATGTTGCGCGAGTTGGAACCGGTGTTTTTCTGGTCAAACGCGCCAAATAAATGGACATTTTGGAGATATAACAACGGAATTTATCGAACAAAAGGACCATTTGTGATGTTTAATGGACATATTGGAGTGCCAACAGAAGAAGATCTTCAAAGGTAAGGCATGAATTATATCGTTATTTCTGAGTTTTGTGTCGCGCCTGGCAGGTTGAATTATGATTGTCATGTGTTTGTTTGATGGGGTGCTGTCCTCAGATAATAGCATGGTATGCTTTCGCCGTAAAGCCTTTTTGAAATCTGACACAGTGGCTAGATTAACAATAAGTTAAGCTTTAATTTGGTGTATTGCACTTGTATGGTTGTTAAATATTTCACTTTTTTTATTTTTTATTTTGCGCTCTGCCATTTCACCTGATGTTGTCGAAACGTTCCGCTAGCGGAACCCCTAGCCGTAAAAGGTCAGCTTCTACCACCAAGCCATAAGACTGCTGAACAATTAATCACATGGCCACCTGGACTATTTACATTGACATTTTACATTTGTTTTTACACTGCTGCTACTCGCTGTTTATTATCTATGCATAGTCACTTTACTCCTACCTACATGTACAAATTACCTCGACTAACCTGTACCCCTGCACATTGACTCGGTACCGGTACCCCCTGTATATAACCTCGGTACTGTTATTTTATTGTGCTACTTTTTAGTAATTTTTTAACTTTAGTTTATTTTGTAAATATTTTCTTAACTCTATTTCTTGAACTGCATTGTTGGTGTTGGGCTCGTAAGTAAGCAATTCACGGTAAAGTCTACACCTGTTGTATTCGGCGCATGTGACAAATAAAATTTGATTTGATTTGATGTGCTGTGAGAGTGAGAGTGATCTCTCACTGTGCAACAGGTGATATTCCGCTCAAACTGGGCTCTGTATGAAAATACACACAAGCCCATTTAATTCCCTATAGACTGATGAGCATGACTGGTCACATTTATTTTTAGCGGCTGACTGCCTAACATCCTAATTTGCAATTTGCATTTATGATAGGCCCGATCAGCAATGCATTTGGTCAGACGGGCCCCTGGAGAACGCCCCGCCCCCTCTGTGCTGAGACTAACTCCACGCCTGGGAACAAGACAGTACAACGTGTCAGACGTCTACACTAGATACTTGTTCTGTAATTAGCCTACATGATAATTATCTCTCTACAAACTGCCAAACCAGGTCAAGCCATTTCTCAACTATATTGAGATAAAACCCTTACAAAAAAGTTATAAAGAATGGATTAACAATAGGCAAAATAGTGTAAATGTAGTTGAAAAAGATATTCAGGCTATTACTTAACCCACTTGATGTGTAAGTAGGTTTTTCAACTACATTTACACTAAACAAACATAAGTCTGACTTCCACCTATTATCTTCCAACAAATCAAAAGCGTAAGCAAGTGAAATAACTGCCAAACCTATCTTTACTATAAAAACATATAGCAAACTGTTATGTGATGAAGATTTCCCCCTGAGATAGTTAGTCTCAGTCTCCTAGTATGTAAACACATTATGTAAATCCATACATACTGTGTCTTTGTCATTCTACTCACTTGAAATTTGCCATGAAAAATCACATCCTTTAAGAAGTGCCTGGGCTTGCTAGCTGTAGCCGCTGCGTCATGAAGCAGTGAAGTCCCTGAGCTCTCTGGTGTTTCTCCAGCCATCTTCCCATCACTAGGCGAGCGCTGCCACATACTACTGCTATCAAACACAGCTCTCTCTCTCTCTCTCTCTCCCACTCTCTCTGTCACCGTCCACAGCGTTGAACCAAGCCAAAAGTCTCCCTGCTACAAGACCTAGTACTTGTTACTTGAGAAGAGTCTGAGAGTCTGAGATGCCAAGTAGCTAATATTAGACTTGATCTGAATGCGACAAGGTGCCCTCTCATTTCCCAATCTCTCATTACATATCACAGGTATAAGAGATATTCCCATCTTCTTCAGGGTCTGCTAGTCATTCCGAGGTTAAGGTTAAGCTGTGTTACATTTCATTAGAATGTAAACATTGGCCCAACCAATACAAACATTCCCCTGAGAGGGTCCTCAGTGAGAGATTGTGTCATCGCAACACAGCGACGGTGTACCACTTCAGATGTGGCACTGGATACGCTCTGTTGAACAAGGGGTATAAACACCTCTAATGCTGTGTATATTCACAAGATCAGTTGGACTAGTAGAACCACAAAATATTACAGTGATTAACAATGTCAATTGGTACTTGTGTTATCAAGTGAAATTGTAAGTAAATTCCAACAGGTGGGGGGGACGGCCCCCACAATAAGTAGGGGTTGATTGATGCTCAATGTTAAATTCAAATCTTCCTACCATCACATCTAAGCCAATATGACACCAATGTCAATGGTGTCCAATAACTCCAATAACTCCTTTATTGGAGTAACACAACACACGTATCTCGTCATGATCCGTTCAGCTAGTACCAAGAACCATATACAGGATTTTTGTCAGGGTCGTTAGGAAAAAATGCAATGTCTTGCAACCACCTAGCTCAAATTCTTGGTGTACGATTAAAACGAGACTATAGCATCCATACGGTGACCATTGGACTTACCATTTGTCGGACTGAATACGTTTGTAAGTAGAACAGTTTTGATTAAATGTATAATTTATCGCTCTCATGTGCCCATAGAGACGAAGCGTTGCGCTAACTTTTTGTAGCATTTCTGTCAATGCTAACATATTTTTCTTAAACCCAGTCCAATGTACTTAAGTTGCTGGTAGCTAGCTAGTAGCAAGCTTACTCTCAAGAACCCAAGGCAACCGAAGGCATTTTGTCTTATCCCAAGGGTTTTCAGCCATGTGAACTACAATGTTTTTAGAAACTTATATAAATTAATAAAAAATGAAAATCTGAAATATCTTGAGTCAAAAAGTATTCGACCCCTTTGTTATGGCAAGCCTAAATAAGTTCAGGAGTAAAAATCTGCCTAACAAGTCAAATAATAAGTTGCATGGACTGACTCTGTGTGCAATAATAGTGTTCAACATAATTTTTGAATGACTACCTCATCTCTATACCCCACACATACAGACCAATTATCTGTAAGGTCCCTCAGTCGAGCAGTGAATTTCAAACACAGATTCAACCACAAAGACCAGGGAGGTTTTCCAATGCCACGCAGAGAAGGGCACCTATTGGTAGATTCATGTTTTTTTTTAAAGTAGACATTGAAAATTCCTTTGAACATGGTTAAGTCATTAATTACACTTTGGATGGTGTATTAATACACCCAGTCACTACAAAGATACAGGCATCCTTCCTAACTCAGTTGCCGGAGACGAAGGAAACCACTCAGGGAATTCACCATGGCCAATGGTGGGCCAATGGTGACTTTAAAAGTTACACAGTTTAATGGCTGTGATAGGAAAAAACTGAGGATGGATCAACAACATTGTAGTTACTCCACAATACTAACCTAAATGACAGAGTGAAAAGAAGGAAGCCTGTACATACAAAAAATATTCCAAAATATGCATCCTGTTTGCAATAAAGCACTAAAGTAAAACTGCAAAAAAAATGTGCCAAAGTAATAAGCTTTATGTCCTGAATACAAAGTGTTACACGGAACCCAAACCGGCTGCGTGCTTGCACCATCGTGCGCTATCGTGCATACATGTATTTTGCCCCCTCACTCCAAACGCGATCACGACACGTAGGTTAAAATATCAAAACAAACTCTGAACCAATTACATTGATTTGGGGACAGGTCGAAAAGCATTAAACATGCATTAAACATGTATGGCAATTTAGCTAGTTAGTTTGCACTTGCTAGCTAATGTTAATTTGTCCTATTAGCTTGCTGTTGCTAGCTAATTTGTCCTGGGATATAAACATTGAGTTGTTATTTTACCTGAAATGCACAAGGACCTCTACTCCGACAATTAATCCACGCATAAAACGGCCAACCGAATCGTTTCTAGTCATCTCTCCTCTTTCCATTCTTTTTCATCTTTGAACTTATATGGTGATCGCATCTAAACTTTCATTGTATTACCACGACAACCGGCAACAAAGTTCATCTTTCAATCACCCATGTGGGTATAACCAATGAGGAGATGGCACGTGGGTACCTGCTTCTATAAACCAATGAGGAGATGGAAGAGGCAGGACTTTCAGCGCGATCTGCATCAGAAATGGGAATGGCTTCTATTTTAGCCCTTGGCGCGCAGATGCTCATTGGCGCGCGCGAGCTGTGTGGGTGCAATAATTGAATAACATGGATTTCTAAATTTATTTTGCGACGTTCACGCACGCGACATGTCCGGTCTGGTCAGCATGTTATGTTTGGGGCAAATCCAACACAACACATCACTGAGTACCACTCTTCATATTTTCAAGCATGGTGGTAGCTGCATCATGTTATGGGTATGATTGTCATCGGCAAGGACAAGGGAGTTTTTTTTAGGATAAAAATAAACGGAATAGAGCTAAGCACAGGCAAAATCCTAGAGGACAACCTGCTTCAGTCTGCTTTCCAACAGACACTGGAAGACAAATTCACATTTCAGCAGGACAATAATCTAAAACATAAAGCCAAATTTACACTGGAGTTGCTTACCAAGATGACATTGAATGTTCCTGAGTGGCATAGTTACAGTTTAGATTCAAATCACCTTGAAAATCTATGGCAACACTTGAAAATGGTTGTCTAGCAATGATCAACAACCAATTTGACAGAGCTTGAAGAAGTAAAAAAATAATAATGTGCAAATATTGTACAATCCAGCTGTGCAAAGCTCTTAGAGACTTACCCAGAAAGACTCACAGCTGCCAAAGGTGATTACAACATGTATTTACTCAGGGGTGTGAATACTTATGTTAACAAGTTATATCTGTATTCCATTTTCAATACGTTTGCAAACATTTCTAAAAACATGTTTTCACTTTGTCATTATGGGCTATTGTGTGTAGATAGGTGAGGATAAAAATAGATTTAATCCATTTTGATTACAGGCTGTAACACAACAAAATGTGGAATAAGTCAAGGGGTAAGAATACTTTCTGAAGCAACTGTAAACATAAAGTATTGATCAGTATGATCATATTACAGAATCATATCCAACCCCAACCTTCCACCTCATTCCCCCAACCCCACCCATCCAACATGTCTCTACCCAACCACCCAACCCCACCCATCCAACATGTCTCTACCCAACCCCACCCATCCAACATGTCTCTACCCAACCCCCCAACCCCACCCATCCAACATGTCTCTACCCAACCACCCAACCCCACCCATCCAACATGTCTCTACCCAACCACCCAACATGTCTCTACCCAACCACCCAACCCCACCCATCCAACATGTCTCTATCCAACCCCACCCATCCAACATGTCTCTACCCAACCCCCAACCCCACCCATCCAACATGTCTCTACCCAACCCCACCCATCCAACATGTCTCTACCTAACCCCACCCATCCAACATGTCTCTACCCAACCCCCCAACCCCACCCATCCAACATGTCTCTACCCAACCACCCAACCCCACCCATCCAACATGTCTCTACCCAACCCCCAACCCCACCCATCCAACATGTCTCTACCCAACCCCCCAACCCCACCCATCCAACATGTCTCTACCCAACCCCCCAACCCCACCCATCCAACATGTCTCTACCCAACCCCCAACCCCACCCATCCAACATGTCTCTACCCAACCCCCAACCCCACCCATCCAACATGTCTCTACCCAACCACCCAACCCCACCCATCCAACATGTCTCTATCCAACCCCACCCATCCAACATGTCTCTACCCAACCCCCAACCCCACCCATCCAACATGTCTCTACCCAACCCCCCAACCCCACCCATCCAACATGTCTCTACCCAACCCCACCCATCCAACATGTCTCTACCCAACCACCCAACCCCACCCATCCAACATGTCTCTACCCAACCACCCAACCCCACCCATCCAACATGTCTCTACCCAACCCCCCAACCCCACCCATCCAACATGTCTCTACCCAACCCCACCCATCCAACATGTCTCTACCCAACCACCCAACCACCCAACATGTCTCTACCCAACCCCCCAACCCCACCCATCCAACATGTCTCTACCCAACCACCCAACCACCCAACATATCTCTACCCAACCACCCAACCCCACCCATCCAACATGTCTCTACCCAACCCCCCAACCCCACCCATCCAACATGTCTCCACCCAACCCCAACCACCCAAAATGTCTCTACCCAACCCCCAACCCCACCCATCCAACATGTCTCTACCCAACCCCCAACCCCACCCATCAAACATGTCTCTACCCAACCACCCAACATGTCTCTACCCAACCCCACCCATCCAACATGTCTCTACCCAACCCCCCAACCCCACCCATCCAACATGTCTCTATCCAACCACCCAACATGTCTCTACCCAACCACCCAACCCCACCCATCCAACATGTCTCTACCCAACCCCCAACCCCACCCATCAAACATGTCTCTACCCAACCACCCAACCCCACCCATCCAACATGTCTCTACCCAACCACCCAACCCCACCCATCCAACATGTCTCTACCCAACCCCCCCAACCCCACCCATCCAACATGTCTCTATCCAACCACCCAACATGTCTCTACCCAACCACCCAACCCCACCCATCCAACATGTCTCTACCCAACCCCCAACCCCACCCATCAAACATGTCTCTACCCAACCACCCAACCCCACCCATCCAACATGTCTCTACCCAACCACCCAACCCCACCCATCCAACATGTCTCTACCCAACCACCCAACCCCACCCATCCAACATGTCTCTACCCAACCACCCAACCCCACCCATCCAACATGTCTCTACCCAACCACCCAACATGTCTCTACCCAACCACCCAACCCCACCCATCCAACATGTCTCTACCCAACCACCCAACCCCACCCATCCAACATGTCTCTATCCAACCACCCAACATGTCTCTACCCAACCCCACCCATCCAACATGTCTCTACCCAACCACCCAACATGTCTCTACCCAACCACCCAACCCCACCCATCCAACATGTCTCTACCCAACCATCCAACATGTCTCTATCCAACCACCCAACCCCACCCATCCAACATGTCTCTACCCAACCACCCAACCCCACCCATCCAACATGTCTCTACCCAACCACCCAACCCCACCCATCCAACATGTCTCTACCCAACCACCCAACCCCACCCATCCAACATGTCTCTACCCAACCACCCAACCCCATCCATCCAACATGTCTCTACCCAACCACCCAACATGTCTCTACCCAACCCCCCAACCCCACCCATCCAACATGTCTCCACCCAACCCCCAACCCCACCCATCCAACATGTCTCTACCCAACCCCCAACCCCACCCATCAAACATGTCTCTACCCAACCCCCCAACCCCACCCATCCAACATGTCTCTACCCAACCACCCAACCCCACCCCATCCAACATGTCTCTACCCAACCCCCCAACCCCACCCATCCAACATGTCTCTAACCAACCACCCAACCCCACCCATCCAACATGTCTCTACCCAACCCCCCAACCCCACCCATCCAACATGTCTCTACCCAACCACCCAACCCCCCCCATCCAACATGTCTCTACCCAACCCCACCCATCCAACATGTCTCTATCCAACCCCCCAACCCCACCCATCCAACATGTCTCTACCCAACCACCCAACCCCACCCATCCAACATGTCTCTACCCAACCCCACCCATCCAACATGTCTCTACCCAACCACCCAACCCCACCCATCCAACATGTCTCTACCCAACCACCCAACCCCACCCATCCAACATGTCTCTACCCAACCCCCCAACCCCACCCATCCAACATGTCTCTACCCAACCCCACCCACCCAACATGTCTCTACCCAACCCCCGAACCCCACCCATCCAACATGTCTCTACCCAACCCCCCAACCCCACCCATCCAACATGTCTCTACCCAACCCCCCAACCCCACCCATCCAACATGTCTCTACCCAACCCCCCAACCCCACCCATCCAACATGTCTCTACCCAACCCCCCAACCCCACCCATCCAACATGTCTCTACCCAACCACCCCAACCCCACCCATCCAACATGTCTCTACCCAACCACCCAACCCCACCCATCCAACATGTCTCTACCCAACCACCCAACATGTCTCTACCCAACCACCCAACCCCACCCATCCAACATGTCTCTACCCAACCCCCAACCCCACTCATCAAACATGTCTCTACCCAACCACCCAACCCCACCCATCCAACATGTCTCTACCCAACCCCCAACCCCACCCATCCAACATGTCTCTACCCAACCCCCCAACCCCACCCCATCCAACATGTCTCTACCCAACCACCCAACCCCACCCATCCAACATGTCTCTACCCAACCACCCAACCCCACCCATCCAACATGTCTCTACCCAACCCCCCAACCCCACCCATCCAACATGTCTCTACCCAACCCCCCAACCCCACCCATCCAACATGTCTCTATCCAACCACCCAACCCCACCCATCCAACATGTCTCTACCCAACCACCCAACCCCACCCATCCAACATGTCTCTACCCAACCACCCAACATGTCTCTACCCAACCACCCAACCCCACCCATCCAACATGTCTCTATCCAACCACCCAACCCCACCCATCCAACATGTCTCTACCCAACCACCCAACCCCACCCATCCAACATGTCTCTACCCAACCACCCAACCCCACCCATCCAACATGTCTCTACCCAACCACCCAACCCCACCCATCCAACATGTCTCTACCCAACCACCCAACCCCATCCATCCAACATGTCTCTACCCAACCACCCAACATGTCTCTACCCAACCCCCCAACCCCACCCATCCAACATGTCTCCACCCAACCCCAACCACCCAAAATGTCTCTACCCAACCCCCAACCCCACCCATCAAACATGTCTCTACCCAACCCCCCAACCCCACCCATCCAACATGTCTCTACCCAACCACCCAACCCCACCCATCCAACATGTCTCTACCCAACCCCCCAACCCCACCCATCCAACATGTCTCTAACCAACCACCCAACCCCACCCATCCAACATGTCTCTACCCAACCCCCCAACCCCACCCATCCAACATGTCTCTACCCAACCACCCAACCCCACCCATCCAACATGTCTCTATCCAACCCCCCAACCCCACCCATCCAACATGTCTCTACCCAACCACCCAACCCCACCCATCCAACATGTCTCTACCCAACCACCCAACATGTCTCTACCCAACCACCCAACCCCACCCATCCAACATGTCTCTACCCAACCCCCAACCCCACCCATCCAACATGTCTCTACCCAACCCCCAACCCCACCCATCCAACATGTCTCTACCCAACCCCACCCCACCCAAACATGTCTCTACCCAACCCCCGAACCCCACCCATCCAACATGTCTCTACCCAACCCCCCAACCCCACCCATCCAACATGTCTCTACCCAACCCCCCAACCCCACCCATCCAACATGTCTCTACCCAACCCCCCAACCCCACCCATCCAACATGTCTCTACCCAACCCCCCAACCCCACCCATCCAACATGTCTCTACCCAACCACCCAACCCCACCCATCCAACATGTCTCTACCCAACCACCCAACCCCACCCATCCAACATGTCTCTACCCAACCCCAACCCCACCCATCCAACATGTCTCTACCCAACCACCCAACCCCACCCATCCAACATGTCTCTACCCAACCCCACCCATCCAACATGTCTCTACCCAACCACCCAACCCCACCCATCCAACATGTCTCTACCCAACCCCCAACCCCACCCATCCAACATGTCTCTACCCAACCCCCCAACCCCACCCATCCAACATGTCTCTACCCAACCACCCAACCCCACCCATCCAACATGTCTCTACCCAACCACCCAACCCCACCCATCCAACATGTCTCTACCCAACCCCCCAACCCCACCCATCCAACATGTCTCTACCCAACCCCCCAACCCCACCCATCCAACATGTCTCTATCCAACCACCCAACCCCACCCATCCAACATGTCTCTACCCAACCACCCAACCCCACCCATCCAACATGTCTCTACCCAACCACCCAACATGTCTCTACCCAACCACCCAACCCCACCCATCCAACATGTCTCTATCCAACCACCCAAACCCACACATCCAACATGTCTCTATCCAACCCCCCAACCCCACCCATCCAACATGTCTCTACCCAACCCCCCAACCCCACCCATCCAACATGTCTCTACCCAACCCCCCAACCCCACCCATCCAACATGTCTCTACCCAACCACCCAACCCCACCCATCCAACATGTCTCTACCCAACCCCCCAACCCCACCCATCCAACATGTCTCTACCCAACCCCCCAACCCCACCCATCCAACATGTCTCTATCCAACCACCCAACCCCACCCATCCAACATGTCTCTACCCAACCACCCAACCCCACCCATCCAACATGTCTCTACCCAACCCCCAACCCCACCCATCCAACATGTCTCTACCCAACCCCCCAACCCCACCCATCCAACATGTCTCTACCCAACCCCCCAACCCCACCCATCCAACATGTCTCTACCCAACCACCCAACCCCACCCATCCAACATGTCTCTACCCAACCCCCCAACCCCACCCATCCAACATGTCTCTACCCAACCCCCCAACCCCACCCATCCAACATGTCTCTATCCAACCACCCAACCCCACCCATCCAACATGTCTCTACCCAACCCCCCAACCCCACCCATCCAACATGTCTCTACCCAACCCCTCAACCCCACCCATCCAACATGTCTCTATCCAACCACCCAACCCCACCCATCCAACACCACCCATCCAACATGTCTCTACCCAACCCCCCAACCCCACCCATCCAACATGTCTCTACCCAACCCCCCAACCCCACCCATCCAACATGTCTCTACCCAACCCCCCAACCCCACCCATCCAACATGTCTCTACCCAACCCCCAACCCCACCCATCCAACATGTCTCTATCCAACCCCCCAACCCCACCCATCCAACATGTCTCTACCCAACCCCCCGACCCCACCCATCCAACATGTCTCTACCCAACCCCACCCCATCCAACATGTCTCCACCCAACCCCAACCACCCAACATGTCTCTACCCAACCCCCCAACCCCACCCATCCAACATGTCTCTACCCAACCCCCAACCCCACCCATCAAACATGTCTCTACCCAACCCCCCAACCCCACCCATCCAACATGTCTCTACCCAACCACCCAACCCCACCCATCCAACATGTCTCTACCCAACCCCCCAACCCCACCCATCCAACATGTCTCTACCCAACCCCACCCATCCAACATGTCTCTACCCAACCACCCAACCCCACCCATCCAACATGTCTCTACCCAACCCCACCCATCCAACATGTCTCTACCCAACCCCCCAACCCCACCCATCCAACATGTCTCTACCCAACCCCACCCATCCAACATGTCTCTACCCAACCACCCAACCCCCCAACCCCACCCATCCAACATGTCTCTACCCAACCACCCAACCCCACCCATCCAACATGTCTCTACCCAACCACCCAACCCCACCCATCCAACATGTCTCTACCCAACCCCCAACCCCACCCATCCAACATGTCTCTATCCAACCCCCCAACCCCACCCATCCAACATGTCTCTACCCAACCCCACCCATCCAACATGTCTCTACCCAACCCCACCCATCCAACATGTCTCTACCCAACCACCCAACCCCACCCATCCAACATGTCTCTACCCAACCACCCAACCCCACCCATCCAACATGTCTCTACCCAACCCCCCAACCCCACCCATCCAACATGTCTCTACCCAACCCCCCAACCCCACCCATCCAACATGTCTCTACCCAACCCCACCCATCCAACATGTCTCTACCCAACCACCCAACCCCACCCATCCAACATGTCTCTACCCAACCACCCAACCCCACCCATCCAACATGTCTCTACCCAACCACCCAACATGTCTCTACCCAACCACCCAAGAATTGGTGCACCTCGGAATTGAATAAGGACGCGCACAGTTTCGTCCCCAATGTGTCTGTCTTCACTTGTAGCCATGTGACAGAGAGCCATGTGAGTGAGAGAAGCTTCGGATTGCACAGCACACTCAGGGAGAAGGGCACAATGCAGAACTCCGGGCAGCAAAAGGCCTGGATTTTTTTTAGGGTGCATTAAGGTCAAAGGGGATGCCGTCGTGAAATTCGAGGCATTATCAAGTGCTTGTCAAATTGTGAATGAGAGACTATTGGAGTGTGTACAGCCTGCGCAAAAAACAAAGCAGAGCTCATGTCTTTCAAGCAACTTTTTTCAAATCATCATTAGAGTCGCATCATGCAGCCTTAAAGTGTATTAAAAATCAAAACATATAGCCCAATGTTTGTACAACAACTAAAGATACATTAATAACTCTAAATTAAGCATATAGGAGTAGCTATGTCTTTGTTAACCACTTGCAATCCAAGATGGCGTAGCAGTGCAGACGTGTTTTGTTCGTCCTCTCGTGTACTTTTGTATTTTTCGTCTTTTTTTGTATATATTCCAATTTTATTTTCAATCTCTTTTCCATTTTAATTCAATTATACCTTCCGGTAACCTGCCTCACCCAATGTGATACGGAACCGCTTTTATTTTAAATTTTTAGACCTTATAGGAAGAACCACCTAGCCATCAGAAGCTAACCAGCTAATTAGCTACAAGCTATTTAGTCATTGTTAGCCACTGCTAGCAGCCTTTACCTTCTGCACATATACCAGCCCTTTCTTTTAGCCTCGATAATACTCGCCAGCCTACCAGTATCGGACTTTCTCTCCACTACAACGCCGGATTCCTGCCGTAATCCCTGGACAATTACTCCTGATCTTCACAGCTAGCTAGCTGCCACCGAGTGACCCAGTACCGAAGCTAGCCCATAGCCAGGCCCACCTCCCGGCCTACTCAGTTGTTCACCCAGACTCCACCCAAACACGGCTAGAACCCACTACTCCACCGGATCCTTGCCGTAAGCTCTGGACCTTGGTACCGGATCACCGCTACTACCGAGTGGCTATAGTGGCTAATGCCCCTGCCCCGAAGCTAGCACCAGTTAGCCGTGAGCCAGGCGCATCTCCCGGCTAGCAAACTAAATTATTACAACTACAAAACCTCTTTCGCCATCTGGCTTGGATCCTTTGTCGACACGGCACCCCGCCGCACCACAACGACTGGTCTGCCAACGAAAACTCCATCCGCTGTGCCTTCAACCAACCTCCGTCGGACGTCGGAGCAGACGCTTCTACTAGCCCCGGGCTACTAACTTTAAATGCCATGTCGCCCACGTGCTAGCATAGTAGCGACTACTCCGCGGCTTCCCTGTTCCATCTATTGCTGCCCCCTGGACCCTATGATCACTTGGCTACATAGCTGATTTCTGCTGGACTGTCCATTAATCCCGGTACTCCATTCTGTTTTTTTGTTTATCTGTCGGCCCCAGCCGCGAACTCAGGCTCTGTGTGTAGTTAACTGACCCTCTCTGCCCAGTCATTGCCATTTTACCTGTTGTTGTTGTTGTTTTAGCTGATTAGCTGTTGTTGTCTCACCCTTTGTTGTCTTAGCTAGATCTCCCAATCAACACCTGTGACTACTTTATGCCTCGCTGCATGTCTCTCTCAAATGTCAATATGCCTTGTATACTGTTGTTTAGGTTAGTCATCATTGTTTCTAGTTTAAAATGGAGCCCCTAGTTCCATACCTCTGATACCTCCTTTGTCCCACCTCCCACACATGCAGTGACCTCACCCATTATAACCAGCATGTCCAGAGATACAACCTCTCTTATCATCACTCAGTGCCTGGGCTTACCTGCATGTCAACATCAGAAGCCTCCTCCCTAAGTTTGTTTTACTCACTGCTTTAGCACACTCCGCCAACCCGGATGTCCTTGCCGTGTCTGAATCCTTGCTTAGGAAGGCCACCAAAAATTCTGAGATTTCCATACCCAACTACAACATTTTCCGTCAAGATAGAACTGCCAAAGGGGGAGGAGTTGCAATCTACTGCAGAGATAGCATGCAAAGTTCTGTCATACTTTCCAGGTCTATACCCAAACAGTTCAAACTTCTAATTTTAAAAATGAATCTCTCCAGAAATAAGTCTCTCACTGTTGCCGCCTGCTATTGAACCCCCTCCGCTCCCAGCTGTGCCCTGGGCACCATTTGTGAATTGATCGCCCACCATCTAGCTTCAGAGTTCGTTCTGTTAGGTAACCTAAACTGGGATATGCTTAACACCCCAGCAGTCCTACAATCTAAGCTAGATGTCCTCAATCTCACACAAATCATCAAGGAACCCACCAGGTACAACCCTAAATCCATAAACATGGGCACCCTCATAGACATTATCCTGACCAACTTGCCCTCCAAATACACCTCCGCTGTTTTCAATCAGGATCTCAGCGATCACTGCCTCATTGCCTGTATCCGCTATGGGTCCGCGGTCAAACGACCACCTCTCATCACTGTCAAACGCTCCCTAAAACACTTCTGCGAGCAGGCCTTTCTAATCGACCTGACCCGGGTATCCTGGAAGGATATTGACCTCATCCCGTCAGTCGAGGATGCCTGGTCATTCTTTAAAAGTAATTTCCTCACCATCTTAGATAAGCATGTGCCGTTCAAAAAATGCAGAACTAAGAACAGATATAGCCCTTGGTTCACTCCAGACCTGACTGCCCTTGACCAGCACAAAAACATCCTGTGGCAGACTGCAATTGCATCGAATAGTTCCCGCAATATGCAACTGTTCAGGGAAGTCAGGAACCAATACACGCAGTCAGTCAGGAAAGCAAAGGCTAACTTTTTCAAGCAGAAATTTGCATCCTGTAGCTCTAACTCCAAAAAGTTTTGGGACACTGTAAAGTCCATGGAGAACAAGAGCACCTCTTCCCAGCTGCCCACTGCACTGAGGCTAGGTAACACGGTCACCACCGATAAATCCATGATTATCGAAAATTTCAATAAGCATTTCTCAACGGCTGGCCATGCCTTCCTCCTGGCTACTCCAACCCCGGCCAACAGCTCCGCCCCCCCCCCCCCCCCCCCCCCCCGCAGCTACTCGCCCAAGCCTCCCCAGATCCTCCTGAACCCAAATCCAGATAACAGATGTTCTGAAAGAGCTGCAAAACCTGGACCCGTACAAATCAGCTGGGCTAGACAATTTAGATCCTCTCTTTCTAAAACTATCCGCCGCCATTGTTGCAACCCCTATTACAAGCCTGTTCAACCTAATTTTCGTATCATCCGAGATCCCTAAAGATTGGAAAGCTGCCGCGGTCATCCCCCTCTTCAAAGGGGGTGACTACCTAGTCCCAAACTGTTACAGACCTATATCCATCCTGCCCTGCCTATCTATAGTCTTCGAAAGCCAAGTTAATAAACAGATCGCTGACCATTTCGAATCCCACCGTACTTTCTCCGCTGTGCAATCCGGTTTCCGAGCCGGTCACGGCTGCACCTCAGCCACACTCAAGGCACTAAACGATATCATAACCGCCATCGATAAAAGACAGTACTGTGCAGCCGTCTTCATCGACCTGGCCAAGGCTTTCGACTCTGTCAATCACCGTATTCTTATCGGCAGACTCAATAGTCTTGTTTTTTTTTATGACTGCCTCGCCTGGTTCACCAACTACTTTGCAGACAGAGTTCAGTGTGTCAAATCAGAGGGCATGTTGTCCGGACCTCTGGCAGTCTCTATGGGGGTACCACAGGGTTCTATTCTCGGGCCGACTCTTTTCTCTGTATATATCAATGATATCGCTCTTGCTGCGGGCGATTCCCTGATCCACGTCTACTCAGACAACACCATTCTGTATACTTCTGGCCCTTCCTTGGACACTGTGCTAACTAACCTCCAAACGAGCTTCAATGCCATACAACACTCCTTCCGTGGCCTCCAACTGCTCTTAAACGCTAGTAAAACCAAATGCATGCTTTTCAACCGTTCGCTGCCCGCACTCCCCGATGCTTCGTGTGTTGGCTGCTGCATTGATTGTTTTTGTCTTTAGTTTCGGTGGTCGCCACCGATGGAACCGGGATGCCTAGCCAGCTCATCGGGCTTCCATGCCCTAGCTGGCTCGAGAGGTTTCCTTGCCCCGGTTGGCTCGGAAGGCGCCCATCCCACGTCAGGCCTCAGCCGGATCGTCAGGTCTTGTTCGCCCAGCTGGTCCAGGAGTTTTTGTTTTTTGTTTTGTTGGTGACGTCGGGGTGGATCCTGCCGCCGATGGAACCGGGGTTGCCTAAGCCAGCCCGTCGGGCTTCCATGCCCTAGCTGGCTCGAGAGGTTTCCTTGCCCCGGTTGGCTCGGAAGGCGCCCATCCCACGTCGGGTCTCAGCCGGATCGTCAGGTCTTGTTCGCCCAGCTGGTCCAGGAGTTTTTGTTTTTTGTTTTGTTGGTGACGTCGGGGTGGATCCTGCCGCCGATGGAACCGGGGTTGCCTAAGCCAGCCCATCGGGCTTTCACGCCCTGGCTGGCTCGAGAGGTTTTCCTGGCTCGGCGGCTTCCCATCCCACGTCACACTCCACTGGAACATCGGGCTCCCCTTCTGCTGCAGGATCGACAGGCTCTCATTGCCTCAGCTGGATCGTCAGGCTCTCATGCCTCGGCCGGCTCGCCAGGCTCTCAAGCTCCTGCCCGTTCGTCGGGTTTTCACGCCCCAACCAGCTTGCCCAGCGCCCATGTCTCGGCCGGTTTGCCTAGGTGGGACGCTGGGTGGCATCCCAAGAGGGAGGGGTACTGTCACGTCTGCTCCCGCTCTTCCCTTCCCCTGGCGCTTGAGGGCGCCAGATTACCCTGCATCTCACGCTCCTGCCATCATCACTCACACCTGCCCTCCCTCGTCAATCGCTTCAGCGTTATTGTACTCACCTGGACTCACTTATCACCTGTTTATTTCCTCCCCTATATTTGTCAGTTCCCCAGCTCTGTTCCCTGCTGCTGCATTGTATTGTTTTTGTCTTTTGAATTTGTTTCTGACGCTGTTCCTGTCTCGTCTCTGTCCGTTATAATGAAATGTTTTACTCCCCGTACCTGCTTCATCTCTCCAGCGTCATTCCGCGTGACACAGTCATCCAATATGCTGTAATAAAAAAAATCGGCCATGCTCATAAAAAAAATGATCCTCCCTCATCTTAAATGGCACCGACCGACACTGCTCTGAAGAGTATGAATTAGGCTTTTTGAGAAGGTTTGAATCCTAAGCAACTTGCCTACACAATGTTTGAAGTACAATAGACGAAGACAACCACTGTAACAGGTCAAAGCTGTGTGCTGGAAATCCTTGGTAGAGCATGGGTAAAGTAGTCAATGTGGTGCTCGTGAATGTCCTTACTTTTACAGTTGCAGACAAATGCCCACCTCTCATTCAAAATATGTTTTTGTTTGTTTCTAATTTAACCTTTATTTTGACATGCTGAGACCAAGAATATTTGACAGATGAGCCCTGTTATTACAAAAACAAATTAAGGTTAGTAATAGAAGATAGCCAACAAAGGTAAAACTGTATTTGTGTACTACCAGTTAATAGCCACAACAACAAAAAAATCTGGACAGAATCTTAAAATGATGTGACATTGCATAACTCTGAAAAATAGCCTCCAGGGACAGTTTATTTTTAGCTACTAAAAAAGTAAAACAAATACACAACTAACTAATAAACATAACAAGAGCAGCCTTGTAAACCAGCGAGTGGTCCCAGAGGAAAACATGTCTCAGTCTGCTCCACACAGGAAGCTGAGGCAAAGTTCACTTCTCACAGGTCTAGGGAACATAAGGATGTGGTCAGATCACCCCAATGCTTAGTGTTACTGTATACAGCTAGCCTAGGACACTCCCCATTTTTATTTATTTATTTTCACAGGTATGTTGACTGAGAACACATTCTCATTTACAGCAACGACCTGGGGAATAGTTACAGCGGAGAGGAAGGGGGATGAATGAACCAATTGTAAACTGGGGATGATTAGGTGGCCATGATGGTATGAAGGCAGATTGGGAATTTAGCCAGGACATCAGGGTTAACACTCCTACTCTTACAAAAAGCTGCTGGCAATGCTGCTGGCAATGACCCAAGTGCTGTATACTGCTAGGAAAGTCCTTACAGCTAGCCTAGGACATTACTGTATACAGCTAGCCTATGACATTACTGTATACAGCTATCATAGGACATAATATGATTACAATATTTTTGCTGGTAATGTAACTGATTACCGTTTTTTGTAATCAGATTACATGTAGCATGTAATCAGTTACTCCCCAACCCTGCCAATACATTTTCTCAATAATGACCGTAAAATGTCTAGCAAACCACCTGTAGGCCAAACAACTAATTAACTTCAGCCAGCATTTCCCAAAAGGCTTGTTACAGAACTGTTCCATGTCTACATCAACCCAAAATATCCAACACCTAGCAGACATCGTTTCATGTTATCAGTCAGTCAAGAGTTATACACTTGTCACGGTGCGGAGTGTTACGTATGCAGACAGAGTAGAGAAATAGAGTACCAGTCAAAAGTTTGTGATTGGAAGACATACTGTATATAGTGATGCATATAATCCTTCAGAACAACGTACAGGCCTTCAGCTATTTTTCTTGCCTGTCCTTAATGTGTGCGAACAGGCATATGCCATATCATATGCCACTAGACATTTACAATACCAGTCAAAAGATTGAGCACAACTACTCATTCAAGGGTTTTTCTTATTTTTACTACGTTCTAAATTATAGAATAATAGTGAAGACATCAAAACTATGAAAGAACACATATGGAATCATGTAATAAGCAAAAAAGTGTTAAACAAATCAAAATATATTTTATATTTCAGATTCTTAAAAATAGCCACCCTTTGCCTTGATGACAACTTTGCACACTCTTGGCATTCTCTCAACCAGTCACCTGGAATGCACTTAAATTAGGTGTGCCTTGTCAACAGTTAGTTTGTGGACTTTCTTTGCTTCTTAATGCGTTTGAGCCAATCAGTTGTGTTGTAACAAGGTATGGGGGGGGTGTATACAGAAGATAGCCCTATTTGGGAAAAGACCAAGTCCATATTATGGCAAGAACAGCTAAAATAAGCAAATAAGGCCATCATTACTTTAAGACATAAGACGAGGTCAGTCAATGCAGAACATTTCGACAACTACTGTGATTATTATTATTTGACCATGCTGGTCATTTACGAACATTTGAACATCTTGGCCATGTTCTGTTATAATCTCCACCCGGCACAGCCAGAAGAGGACTGGCCACCCCTCATAGCCTGGTTCCTCTCTAGGTTTCTTCCTAGGTTTTGGCCTTTCTAGGGAGTTTTTCCTAGCCACCGTGCTTCTACACCTGCATTGCTTGCTGTTTGGGGTTTTAGGCTGGGTTTCTGTACAGCACTTTGAGATATCAGCTGATGTAAGAAAGGCTATATAAATATATTTGATTTGATTTCAAGAACTTTGAAAGTTTCTTCAAGTGCAGTTGCAAAAACCATCAAGCGCTATGATGAAACTGGCTCTCATGAGGACCGCCACAGGAAAGGAAGACCCAGAGCTGCCTCTGCTGCAGAGGATAAATTAATCAGAGCTACCAGCCTCAGATATTGCAGACCAAATAAACGCTTCAAAGAGTAACCCTCAACATCAACTGTTCAGAAGAGACTAAGTGAATCAGGCCTTCATGGTGGAATTGCTGCAAAGAAACCACTACTAAAGGACACTAAGAAGAGACTTGCTTGGATCAAGAAACACGAACAATGAACATTAGACTGTGGAAATCTGCCCACATTTTTGGTTCCCACCGTGAAGTATGGAGGAGGAGGTGTGATGGTGCTTTGCTGGTGACACTGTCAGTGATTTATTTAGAATTCAAGGCACACTTAACCAGCATGGTTACCACAGCATTCTGCAGTGATACGCCAACCCATCTGGTTTACTCTTAGTGGAACTATCATTTGTTTTTCAACAGGACAATGACTCAACACACCTTCAGGCTGTGTAAGGGGCGGTTGACCAAGAAGAAGAGTGATGGAGTGCTCCATCAGAGGACCTGGCCTCCAGTCACCTGACCGCAACCCATTTTTGAGATGGTTTGGGATGAGTTGGACGTAGAGTGAAGGAAAAGCAGACAACAAGTACTCAGCATATGTGGGATCTCCTTCAAGACTGTTGGGAAAGCATTCCAGGTGAAGCTGGTTGACAGAATGCCAAGAGCGTGGAAAGCTATCATCAAGGCAAAGGGTGGCTACTTTAAAGAATATAAAATATAACTTTTTTTTACATTTGTTTAACACTTTTAGGTTACAACATGATTCCATATGTTTTATTACATAGCTGTGATGTCTTCACTATTATTCTACAATGTATTTAATAGTAAAAATAAAGAAAATCCCTTGAATGAGTAGGTGTGTCCAAACTTTTGACTGGTACTGTATGTAGATCATAGGAACATTTCTTTAGCTAAGACAGCTGAGACAGAATGTATTTCCTAGATCAGTACTCCTACTCTGACGCTTGATACATACGGCCCCAGAACAAAAGGAAACAAACAATTAGGTATCCCCACTGTGATGTAATGCGGTATCCCAACTGTGATGTAAACTTGTGATTGGGCACACTAATCAATTATAATATACAGTTGAAGTCGGAAGTTTACATACAACTAGGTTGGAGTCATTAAAACTCGTTTTTCAACCACTCCACAAATGTCTTGTTAACAAACTATAGTTTTGGCAAGTCGGTTAGGACATCTACTTTGTGCATGACACAAGTAATTTTTCCAACAATTGTTTACAGACAGATTATTTCACTTATAATTCACTTCATCACAATTCCAGTGAGTCAGAAGTTTACATAGATGAAGTTGACTGTGCCTTTAAACAGCTTGGAGAATTACAGAAAATTATGTCATGGCTTTAGAAGCTTCTGATAGGCTAATTGACATAATTTGAGTCAATTGGAGGTGTACCTGTGGATGTATTTCAAGGCCTACCTTCAAACTCAGTGCCTCTTTGCTTGACATCATGGGAAAATCAAAAGAAATCAGCCAAGACCTCAGAAAAGAAATTGTAGACCTCCACAAGTCTGGTTCATCCTTGGGAGCAATTTCCAAATGCCTGAATGTACCACGTTCATCTGTACAAACAATAGTACGCATGTATAAACACCATGGGACCACGCAGCCGTCATACCACTCAGGAAGAAGACGCGTTCTGTCTCCTAGAGATGAACGTACTTTGGTGCGAAAAGTGCAAATCAATCCCAGAACAACAGTAAAGATGTGAAGATGTGAAGATGCCGGAGGAAACAGGTACAAAATGATCTATATCCACAGTAAAACAAGTCCTATATGGACATAACCTGAAAGGCCGCTCAGCAAGGAGCCACTGCTCCAAAACCGCCATAAAAAAGCAAGAATACGGTTGGCAACTGCACATGGGGATAAAGATCATACTTTTTGTAGAAATGTCCTCTGGTCTGATGAAACAAAAATAGAACTGTTTGGCCATAATGACCATTGTTATGTTTGGAGGAAAAAGGGGGATGCTTGCAAGCCGAAGAACACCATCCCAACCGTGACGCACAGGGGTGGCAGCATCATGTTGTGGGGGTGCTTTGTTGCAGGATGGACTGGTGCACTTCACAAAATAGATGGCATCATGAGTAAAGGAAAATTATGTAGATATATTGAAGCAACATCTCAAGACAAAATAAAAAATAAAAAAAAAGATCAGTCAGAAAGTTAAATATTGGTCGCAAATGGGTTTTCCAAATAGACAATGACCCCAAGCATACTTCCAAAGTTGTGGCAAAATGGCTTAAGGACAACAAAGTCAAGGTATTGGAGTGGCCATCACAAAGCCCTGACCTCAATCCTATAGAAAATGTGTGGGTAGAACTGAAAAAGTGTGTGCGAGCAAGGAAGCCTACAAACCTGAATCAGTTACACCAGCTCTGTCAGAACGAATGGGCCAAAATTCACCCAACTTATTGTGGGAAGCTTGTGGCAGGCTGCCCGAAATGTTTGACCCAAGTTAAACAATTGAAAGGCAATGCTACCAAATACTAATTGAGTGTATGTAAACTTCTGACCCACTGGAAATGTGATGAAAGAAATAAAAGCTGAAATAAATCATTCTTTCTACTATTATTCTGACATTTCACATTCTTAAAATAAAGTGGTGATCCTAACTGACCTAAGACAGGGAATTATTACTAGGATTAAATGTCAGGAATTGTGAAAAACTGAGTTTAAATGGTGTAGGTAAACTTCCAACTTCAACTGTATGCCATTTAGCAGATGCTTTTATCCAAAACAACTTACAGTCATGCGTGCAATTTTTACCGCCTTTTTCTCCCCCAATTTCATGATTACGATCTTGTCTCATTGCTGCAACTCCCCAACAGGCTCGGGAGTGGCGAAGTTTGAGTCATTCATCCTCAGAAACATGACCCGCCAAATCGCGCTTCTTAACACTCGCTCGCTTATCCCGGAAGCCAGCTGCACCAATGTGTCGGAGGAAACACAACGACGACCGAAGTCAGCCTGCAGGCACCCAGGCCGCCACAAGGAGACACTAGAGCGCAATGAGCCAAGTACAGCCCCACTGGCGAAACCCTTCCCTAACCCAGACGATGCTCGGCCAATTGTGCGCCGCCCTATGGTACTCCCGGTCCCAGCAGGTAATGAACCCCAGGCTATAGTGACGCCGCAACACTGCAATGCAGTGCATTAGACCGCTGCGCCAACCATGTATACATTTTTTACGTATGGTTGTCCTATGAATCAAACCCACTATGCTGACGTTGCCACTGCCAGCACCATGCTCTACCAACTGAGCTACAGAGGACCACCGAGGGTATTTACCACTGTCAACCCTGGTTTTGCTGTGCTGCTACGTTTTTTCCCAAAATCACATGCTTTGCATGCTGCTACAGTTTGCTATTTGCTATGGACTTTGATTTGTCAGTTGCTGAAAACTAAAGGTGACCGACTTACTATGGAATCCGGCTGAACATAGCCTATGTCCTCGATGCCCTTGATATTGATGATATCCACCTCTTTCTCTTTGCCAGGGACGGGGGTGGACCTCTCATTCCTCTCCATGGCTTCTCCAGGCTGCTAACCGGGCTCTTGGTGAGGGTCTTCTGATGGGTCGTGGGTCAGGTGGGCTCTACCTGGGGAGACAAACAGTAAGGTGCACCTCTCAAGTCTCAGCACATCCATTCTGGGTTGGTTGAAAAGTACCGTAGATGATGAAAAAGCTATTCCATAGGCTATAAAATAGGCCTATATGAGTTCAAATGTGTAGGCACATATAATATATATGCATATCTTTTATATATTTGTGCATATCTTTGTGCATATCTTTTATATATTGTATATCTTAAACTTGCCTTGACTGTGGTAAACCAATGCTATTCAAACTATTTCAGCGGGGACCCCGTTTATTTCACCAGAACTCCTGGGGACCTAATTTTATTCTCCAGAAATGTTGGTGACCCCCCCACACACAACCTTAAAATTGATTAATTTTGATTTTCACATCAACAAATAACCTTCAATTTATTACATTTTCATCTCTCTTGACAAAAATGAGAGAACTAATAAATACATTTACTTAATGAAAGTGTCTTTTTCTAAATATTTTTCTCAAAAACATTCGTATATTGTCCCATAAAATACAGTGCCTTGCAAAAGTATTCATCCCCCTTGGCGTTTTTCCTATTTTGTTGCATTACAACCGGTAATTTAAATTGATTATTATTTGGATTTCATGTAATACACAAAATAGTCCAAATTGGTGAAATGAAATGAAAAAAATCACTTGTTTCAAAAAATTATACAAAAAAACCCCGAAAAAGTAGTGCGTGCATATGTATTCACCCCCTTTGCTATGAAGCCCGTAAATAAGATCTGGTGCAACCAATTACCTTCAAAATGCACATAATGAGTTAAATAAATTCCACCTGTGTGCAATCTAAGTGTCACATGATCTGTCACATGGCCTCAGTATATATACACCTGTTCTGAAAGGCCCCAGAGTCTGCAACAACAATAAGCAACAGGCACCACCAAGCAAGGGGCACCATGAAGACCAAGGAGCTCTCCAAACAGGTCAGGGACAAAGTTGTTGATAAGTATAGATCAGAATTGGGTTATAAAAAAATATCAGAAACTTTGAACATCCCACAGAGCATCATTAAATCCCAAAATATGGTACAACAATAAACCTGCCAAGAGAGGGCCGCCCACCAAAACTCACAGACCAGGCAAGGAGGGCATTAATCAGAGAGGCAACAAAGAGACAAAAGATAACCCTGAAGGAGCTGCAAAGCTCCACAGCGGAGATTGGAGTATCTGTCCATAGGACCACTTTAATCCGTACACTACACAGAGCTGGGCTTTACGGAAGAGTGGCCAGAAAAAAGCCATTGCTTAAAGAAAAAAATAAGCAAACACATTTGGTGTTCACCAAAAGGCATGTGGGGGACTCCCCAAACACATGGAAGAAGGTACTCTGCTCAGATGAGACTAAAATTTAGCTTTTTGGCCCTCAAGGAAAATGCTATGTCTGGCGCAAACCCAACACCTCTCATCACCCCGAGAACACAGTGAAGTATGGTGGTGGCAGCATCATGCTCTGGGGATGTTTTTCATCGGCAGGGACTTTGAAACTGGTCAGAATTGAAAGAATGATGGATGGCGCTAAATACAGGGAAATTCTTTGAGGGAAACCTGTTTCAGTCTTCCAGATATTTGAGACTGTGACGGAGGTTCACCTTCCAGCAGGGCAATGACCCTAAGCACACTGCTAAAGCAACACTCAAGTGGTTTAAGGGGAAACATTTAAATGTCTTGGAATGGCCTAGTCAAAGCCCAGACCTCAATCCAATTGAGAATATGTGGTATGACTTAAAGATTGCTGTACACCAGCGGAACCCATCCACCTTGAAGGAGCTGGAGCAGTTTTGCCTTGAAGAATGGGCAAAAATCCCAGTGGCTAGATGTGTCAAGCTTATAGAGACATACCCCAAGAGACTTGCAGCTGTAATTGCTGCAAAAGGTGGCTCTACAAAGTATTGACTGTGGTGGGGGTGAAAAGTTATGCACGCTCAAGTTTTCTGTTTTTGTCTTGTTTCTTGTTTCTTTCACAATAAAAAATATTTTGCATCTTCAAAGTGGTAGGCATGTTGTGTTAATCAAACTATACAACCCCCCCCAAAAAAATCTATTTTAATTCCAGGTTGTAAGGCTACAAAATAGGAAAAATGCCAAGTGGGGTGAATACTTCGCAAGCCACTGTATATGAAAATATTTAATAATTACTATTTTCAATTTACAATCACAGAAATTGACATCTGATGATTTTGTTAAGGTTGACCTAATTTATTACTGTGTGAGGAAGTCAGAGAATACCTTTATGCTACATATCACATAAATAATTTAGTACATTAATGTGCATGAATATCAAATAATGATATACTGGCAAAATAATATAAATTAACACATTTTGGAAAACCATCTTCATCTTCAAGAAAGGTCTTTAATCCCCCTTTACACTTGTGTAATCCACATCTATGTAATAACAGAATGTTTAAAAGTGTTGCATTTGTTTTCCATGGTCATCCAACTAAAGCTTCTAAAAGCAACATTTATATCTATGAAATCATCCCTCTTGATCTTCCTGCTAGCTGCCCAGGCAGGCCAGGGTCTGAGGGAGATGACATCTGAGAGTTTGCAACTGAGCGTTGTTTATTTTTTAGACATACTGCATGTGAATTGCTCCTTGGACTCTGTTGAACCAAACCCGGATGGTGCTTGTCCTCCACTCAAAGGAAAAATGTGCGTGCATCTTCACTAACATAAGCTACTGTCCAGCTGGTCTCCATCTAGTCCCTGACTATCTCTGACTCGGGGCTCACTTCTGTGCAACTTGAATTCCCTGTTAGCTTTAAAACATTGGGCTTCCATCCAGTTGTGTGTTTGGCAGTTTAAATAAGCAGACCCAAATATAAGAAGGAGTCTCCGTGGGAATCATTGGTAAAAAAAAAAGATAAGTGAAGCGTAGAATAAAAAATAAAAAAATTGACTTCCTCTTGTTCTAATATTAGAATGGTGTCTGTGGAATTTGGACACACTACACTTCAATTAATATCAAGTTGCCAGTAGGTCAATATATCTACACAGGATACTACAAAACTGTCTATAGGTCAATATATCAACACAGGATAGTACAAAACGTTCTGTATGTCAATATATCTACACAGGATACTACAAAACTGTCTATAGGTCAATATATCTACACAGGATACTATAAAACTGTCTATAGGTCAATATATCAACACAGGATACTACAAAATGTTCTATAGGTCAATATATCATCACAGGATACTAAAAAACTGTCTATAGGTCAATATATCAATATAAACTAAAATGGCGCCGGAGAAGAAGGCAGACGTTTTACCTGACCCCAACCGATTGTGCTTTTTTGCTCATTTATTTGCGTTATTTGTAACTTATTTTTTACTTATTTTGTACATAATGTTGCCGCTACCGTTTCTTATGACTGAAAATAACTTCTGGACATCAGGACTGCGATTACTCACCACAGACTGGCAGAATCATTTTTTTCATCTAACGAGTCTGACGAGTCCGGCGCTTTCTCGAGAACAGGCCCAGATCTACGTGATTTGCGTGAAGAGGAGGCGGAGAAAAAGTGGCCGGACGGCGGGCTTCCTTCTGTGAATTTGTAGGCGATCGAATAAACCCCCACTTCCTTCCATTCTGCTAGAAAACGTGTAATCTTTGGACAATAAAATTGATGACCTACATGGAAGATTAAACTACCAACGGGACATTCAAAACTGTAATATCTTCTGCTTCACGGAGTCGTGGCTGAACTATGACACTATCAACATACAGCTGGCTGGTTATACAATGTACCGGCAGGATAGAACAGCGGCGTCTGGTAAGACAAGGGGCGGCAGACTATGTATTTTTGTAAATAACAGCTGGTGCACGATATCTGAGGAAGTCTTGAGCTATTGCTCGCCTGAGGTAGAGTATCTCATGATAAGCTGTAGACCACACTATCTACTGTACCTATAGAGTTTTCATCTGTATTTTTTGTAGCTGTTTACATACCACCACAGTCAGAGGCTGGCACTAAGACAGCATTGAATGAGCTGTATTCCGCCACAAGCAAACAAGAAAACGCTCAACCAGAGGCGGCGCTCCTAGTAGCCGGACACTTTAATGCAGGGAAACTATATATCCGTTTTACCAAATTTCTATAATCATGTTAAATGTGCAACCAGAGGAAATAACTCTGGACCACCTTTACTCCACACACAGAGAAGCATGCAAAGCTCTCCCTCATCCCCTATTTGGCAAATCTGACCATAATTCTATACTCCTGATTCCTGCTTACAAGCAAAAATTAAAGCAGGAAGCACCAGTGATGAGATCAGATAAAGCAGATGCGAAGCTACAGGACTGTTTTGCTAGCACAGACTGAATATATTCCGGGATTCCTCCGATGGCATTGGAGTACACCACATCGGTCATTGGCTTCATCAATAAGTGCATTGATGACGTCGTCCCCACAGTGACCGTACGTACATAACCCAACCAGAAGCCATGGATTACAGGCAACGTCCGCACTGAGCTAAAGGCTAGAGCTGCCACTTTCAAGGAGCGGAATTCTAACCCGGAAGCTTATAAGAAATCCCGCTATGCCCTCCGATGAACCATCAAACAGGAAAAGCTTCAATACAGGACTAAGATCGAATCGTACTACACCATCTCTGATGCTCGTCGGATGTGGCAGGGCTTGTAAACCATTACAGACTACAAAGGGAAGCACAGCCGAGAGCTGCCCAGTGAAACGAGCCTACCAGACGAGTTAAACTACTTCTATGCTCGCTTCGAGGCAAATAACACTGAAACATGCATGAGAGCACCAGCTGTTCCGGAAGACTGTGTGAACACGCTCTCCACAGCCGATGTGAGTAAGACCTTTAAACAGGTCAACATTCACAAGGCCATAGGGTCAGACGGATTACCAGGATGTGTACTGCGAGCTTGCGCTGACCAACTGGCAAGTGTCTTTACTGACATTTTCAACCTCTCCCTATCCGAGTCTGTAATACCAACATGTTTCAAGCAGACCACCATAGTGTCTGTGCCCAAGATCACTAAGGTAACCTGCCTAAATGACTACCGACCGGTAGCACTCACGTCCGTAGCCATGAAGTGCTTTGAAAGGCTGGTCATGGCTCACATCAACACCATTATCCCAGAATCCCTGGACCCACTCCAATTTGCATACCGCCCCAACAGATCCACAGATGATGCAATCTCTATTGCACTCCACACTGCCCTTTCCCACTCCACACTGCCTTTTCCCACCTGGTAAAAAGGAACACCTATGTGAGAATGCTATTCATTGACTACAGCGCAGCGTTCAACACCATAGTGCCCTCAAAACTCATCAATATGCTAAGGACCCTGGGACTAAACACCTCCCTCTGCAACTGGATCCTGGACTTCCTGATGGGCCACCCCCAAGTGGTAGGGGTAGGTAACAACACACTGAAAAGATTTGGCATGGGTCCTCAGATCGTCAAAAGGTTCTACAGCTGCACCATCGAGTGTCACGCCCTGATCTGTTTCACCTGTCCTTATGCTTGTCTCCACCCCCTACAGGTGTAGCCCATCTTCCCTATCATCCCGTGTATTTATACCTGTGTTCTCTGTCTGTTTGTTGCCAGTTCGTCTTGTTTGTTCAAGCTAGCCAGCGTTTTTCCTGTCAGCTCCTATCGTTTCCCAGCCTCTCTTTCCTTGTCCTCCTGGTTTTTGACCTTTGCCTGTCCTGACCCTGTACCCGCCTGACCTCTCTGCCTGACCCTGAGCCTGCTTGCCGTCTTGTACCTTTGCTCCACCTCTGGATTACTGAACTCTGCCTGTCCCTGACCCAGAGTCCGCCTGCCATCCTGTACCTTTGCATTACCCTGCATTTTCGACCCCTGCCTGCCTTGACCTGTCTTTGCCTGCCCCTGTGCTACAATAAACATTGTTACTTCGACAGTCTGCATCTGGGTCTTACCTTGATTCCTGATATCGAGAGCATCCTGACTGGTTGCATCACTGCCTGGTATGGCAACTGCTTGGCCTCCGACTCCAAGGCACTACAGAGGATAGTGCGAACGGCCCAGTACATCACAGGGGCCAAGCTTCCTGCCATCCAGGACCTCTATACCAGGCGGTGTCAGAGGAAGGCCCTAAATATTGTCAAAGACTCCAGCCACCCTAGTCATAGACTGTTCTCTCTGCTCCCGCACGGCAAGCGGTACCGGAGCGCCAAGTATAGGTCCAAGAGACAGCTTCTACCCCCAAGCCTTAAGACTCCTGAACACCTAATCAAATGGCTACCCAGACTATTTGTATTGCCGTTCCCCCCACCACCTTCATGTACATATTACCTAATCTAACCGGTGCCCCCGCCATTGACTCTGTACCAGTACCCACATGTATATAGTCTCTTTATTGTTATTTACATTTTAATTACTTGTATTTTTTAAAACTGCATTGTTGGTTAGGGGCTCGTAAGTAAGCATTTCACTGTAAGGTCTACACCTGTTGTATTCGGCGCATGTGACTAATACAATTAGATTTGATTTGATATATCTACACAGGATACTACAAAACTGTCTGTAGGTCAATATATCTACACAGGATACCACTAAACAGTCTATAGGTCAATATATATATACATAGGATACCGCTAAACTGTCTATAGGTCAATATATCTATACAGGATACCACTAAAAAGTCTATAGGTCAATATATATATACATAGGATACCGCTAAACTGTCTATAGGTCAATATATCTATACAGGATACCACTAAACTCTTCATAGGTAAATATATCTACACAGGATACCACTAAACTGTTGCAAATAAGAGAAACCAAAGTAGCGTAAATTCACGATAAATGTTCAATCACCTAATGAAAATAAAATAAAAACCCAAAACATGCTTATTCAGCAGAAATCAGTATTACACTCAAAAGAGGTGCACTGTTAGATCTCCCAGACCAGACTCTAATTAGAACTACCTTGCAAAGTCAACAGACCACAACAATCGTTGTGGACAGAGTCAGGTCTTTCCTCCCACAACCCAAATTGTAATCCCACACCAAACTCAGTCCTACTCATAGTGATTGACTAGCTACTGGCTACATAAGTCTCTATAAGACAAGGGGAGGCGATATAGGAACAATTACATCGGACTAGAGATGACATTTCAGTGGCCCTTAGGGTCATCAAATATGTGTGATGGTCAGATATAGTGTACTGTTAACCTCTATCCAGTACAGTCAGAATCTGATAGACCACCACACTGCACCTTGTCTGATCACTGCACCTTGTCCGATCACTAAACCTTGTCCGATCACTGCACCTTATCTGATCACTGCACCTTGTCCTATCACTGCACCCTGTCCTATCTCTGCACCTTGTCCTATCACTGCACCTTGTCCTATCTCTACACCTTGTCCTATCTCTACACCTTGTCCTGTCACTGCACCTTGTCCTATCTCTACACCTTGTCCTCTCACTGCACCTTGTCCTATCACTGCACCTTGTCCTATCTCTACACCTTGTCCTCTCACTGCACCTTGTCCTATCTCTGCACCTTGTCCTATCACTGCACTTTGTCCTATCACTGCACCTTGTCCTATCTCCGCACCTTGTCCTATCTCTGAACATTGTCCTATTATTGCACCTTGTCCTATCTCCGCACCTTGTCCTATCTCTGCACCTTGTCCTATCTCTGAACCTTGTCCTATTATTGCACCTTGTCCTATCTCCGCACCTTGTCCTATCACTGCACCTTGTCCTATCTCCGCACCTTGTCCTATCACTGGACCTTGTCCTATTACTGCACCTTGTCCTATCACTGCACTTTGTCCTATCACTGCACTTTGTTCTATCACTGAACCTTGTCCTATCTCTGCACCTTGTCCTATCTCTGCACCTTGTCCTATCACTGCACCTTGTCCTATCACTGCACCTTGTCCTATCACTGCACTTTGTCCTATCACTGCACCTTGTCCTATCACTGCACTTTGTCCTATCACTGCACCCTGTCCTATCTCTGCACTTTGCCATATGCCCTTTGCCATCAACTCCCCTTTATTCTAATAACGACACTATACTGTATTTACACTGTGGACATCACTGTACCTGTACATGCTGTATTTGTCATGGCAGCATCCCTTCCTCTTCATGCATCAATATTTCCCCTCTGTAAATTGGACATCATCACTGTAAATCAGCTTTACTTCAGAGTTTTATGTTTTAAGTTTTCTGTATTTATATAGTATATGCTGTATGTTGACTATGTTGACCTTGTGTCTTTATTCTGTCTGTACATTGACTATTGCTGGCAGCACTTATTCACTAAGTATAATTCCAGGTATGTGCAAATGTACTTGGTGAATAAAGTGATTCTGAGCCTGGTTCCTCTCTAGGTTCCTTCCTTCTAGGAAGCACAATATTTGGGGTCTAGGTTACTGTAAAAGCACTTTGTGACGACTGCTGATGGAAAAAGGGCATTATAAATTTGATGAATTGGCTCGATGGGACTGCATATAGGTCATAGGACAACCTTGCAAGTGAATGTGACCCCAATGTGTTGACACTGTGTTGACATTCTACATCCCAAAAAGCATCTACCACATGACGGCCCCCAAGGCAGAGAGTGGAAGGGTGGTGTAGCAGTGAATCGTTCTAGGGATCCAGAGCAAATGACATTGCAGATTTCAGGGGCCCTACAGGTAAAGAAGTATGTGATGTGCGTAAACACCTAGTAATTCCATAGCAGATATTGACTTAAGGAATCTGACTGAATTTACGCAGTGTAACCATACCAAATTGTTTCAAATGCACGTTGACAGCACATGCATGTAGGACCCAGACCTAATGACACTTCAGATTTCAGCGGGCCCTTGAGCTTTAGAAAATGTCTCATGTGTGAGCAAATACATTATTAGCCAAACTGCACAGTCATTTTTAAAGTAACTGTCCAGTATTTCAATATTTCTATGAAATATGATCTATAACTACTTACAATATGGGTGAAATAGTTTTCCTTTACACATTTTTTAAATTAAGTGTTAAAAAGCAGTTTTTTTCTGTGTTGGAATGGTGTGGGCGTGCCCCAACAACAGAATGGTGTGGGCGTGCCCCAACAACAGTATATAACGGTCATTAAAAATATTAATGTGAGTAGATTGATGATTGGCCAGCTCATCCTCTGCAGGACTATGACATCATCTCCTATGAGGAAATAGCAAGAATTGTGGAAACTGTATGTTTAAGATACAACTTGTTGGTGTTTTTTTTAAAGTGATTTTAGCCAATTTATGCTTTCTCCACAAATACTGGTATACAGTAGGATGAGTCAGCAACATTATTTAGGTATGAGTTAACAGAATATTAACTTTTAAAATTGAGCTTTTCTATGGACAGTTACATTAACACAGCGTTCCTAAACCAAGGATCACAACCCCATGTGGGTTCGTCTGATATGAAAACTAGGTTGCCGGGTAATTACCAAAATCTGGAGAAAAAATATATATACATACAAAAATATATATATATTATAATATAGTCGTTGTATCAAAATCATTGTAATGTGGTTAACCTCAAAATTCTAAATGAAAATTATTTAAATCTAAAATATACAATTCAACCAGAGAGCCAGCCCCCTTAGATCATGGAAAAAGTCTGCACTTGACCATTGCACTTGAATCATTCCCACCGTGAATGGTTAGGTCCGCTACGCCTTGAAACCACACACTATTGCAGAGACTTTGATATTACCGGCCGCAATTGATATGGTGAAAATAATGTGTGGGGAGGCAAAGGCACAGAAACACAGATCAATACCTTTGTCAGATAACACTGTTAAACGAATAATTTATGCTATTGCTAGCAATCAAAACGAAACTCTAACTGCTGAACGATTCAAAAACTCCCCATCTTATGCTCTCCAAATTGACATTAACTGTGAGGACCGAGATGCCCATGCATTGAATTTTGTTCGCTATACATGTCGGGGGATGCTATTCACGAGGACATATTTTTCTGTCTCACGATTCCCGAGCATCCAACTGCACAATGGGATGTTCAGTGTGCTGCGTGGCCATATTGACCAAAAACAGATTCAATGGGATCGAATGGTGGGCTTTTGCACAGATGGGGCTCCATCTATGGCGGGACGGCGCGCGGGCATATGCACTTATAAATGTGTCTCCCTCTGTCATATAGACACATTGTATGGTACACCGAGAGCAAATGTCCTCAAAAGAGCTGAGCACAGAAGTCAGAAATATGCTGCAGCAGGTAACTTTGATTGTAAACTACATCAAACCACATCCACTGCGCGCCCGCCTGTTCGCAAAACTACGTGAAGGCACGGGATCAGAGCATGACAATGTTCTATTTCACACGGAGGCTTGGTGGTTATCGAGGTGTTGGAACGATTTTTCACATTGAGAGAGGAACTGCTGTCTTTTACAATGGATGTAAAAATTAGACTTGGTTGACTTTCTGTGTAATGAAAATAGATATATCCTTGAACACAAGCGTACAGGAGACATAGAAAACGTTCTACAGATGAGTGACTGATTCAGTGGATTCAGAGGAAAGAATTCTTATTGGAGTCTTTCAAAAGCGAACCATGCCCCTTCCCTCGGCTGTGCATGTTTCTAACAGAAAACAGCATATGTAAGTGTCCCACACGAGTGATGACTGATCACCTTCAAGGCTTGGAAGAGCACATTGGGACCTACTTCCCAATCCGTTTGACTGTGCCCCTGATTCAATTGACATGCCGGTAAGTGAAATCGAACAGCTGAGCGAGCTGTCATGTGACCGAATGCATTCACTGGTCACTACCGAGGAGTTTTGGTTCCTGACTCAACTGGAATAATACCCTGCCGTCTCCATCTGAGCATTAATGACGCGTTCAAAACAACTGGGAACTCGGAAATCTCCGACTTCAGTGAGTTCAAGACAACTGGGAACAAACATTTTTTAACGGTCAACCAACTCGGAATTCAAAACACAGGAAATTGGGCTTCTTTCTAGAGCTTCCGACTTTCCCGAACTGAACATCACGGACGTCATGATTTGACCTCGTATTTTTCCGAGTTCCCAGTTGTCTTGAAAGAACCATCAGTGCTCTCCTCTGTATTAAAACCAAATATCGATACAGGTTGGATGTGACAGCAGAGATGTCGACCACGCCCCCTGACTTTGGAGAACCTCAGACGCGACATGCATCAAGCACACCCGTCTCATTAGTGGTGGTGAGATAAGACACATTATGTCAGACTCATTTGTAATTGACTGTCATAGCCCCACATTAAAAGTATGTGATGGGGAGTTGAGAAGACAATCATAAATACTGTTAGAATGTTTTTCAATTGATTGCCACAGCCCCAAATAAAAAAGTTAATTACATAATTATTTTCACATGGTGGGCATCGCAAGAATTTTCACATATCAAAATGGGGTCGTGGGCCAAACATGTTTGGAAACCCATGCATTAACAAGAATAATTAGTGCAAACCAAACCAAATTGCAAACCAAAATGCTATCAAACAACAGTTCACAAAAGGGGGTCTTCTTGTCATGAGATAAACCCAATACATGTATCAGTTACAAGTTACACAAGTCTCACACTTACAGGGTGGATAGCCTCGGCCTACAATAATAACTCGATAGACCGAACACACAACGCATGGAGACAATATTACCTTCTGACAGCCTTGCAAAGTGCACACAGACCTGACTGACAAAGACAGGTGAGGGTTCCACCACAGGGAAAACTCTTCCCTCGGTCCTGGATTAGTACACATGACACCCTAGAATCAGAATGGGTTCCCCTCCTCAAGCTCGGCTATCATCACTAAATCATATCCGACAATAGGAAAGGTAAACGGGACGTTGTGGTCACTCTGCTATCAGGCATCGCTTCGGACAGAAACAATGCGCTCTGAGTCAGTCAGTGTAACTTAGAACTGACCTTTGTAGCTCCCTATTTTAAACTGTCAACGGATAGCTTAATGTTTGTCTACCAAATAATATACTCACATTTTGTACAGTTGCACTGTAACGGAAAACTGTATATTATACGGTAATTTGGGAGTATTAATAACAGTAAAATACTCTGAAACGTTTTACTGTAGAATACTGTCATTTATGGTGCATTGTGGGAAAATGGTGAGGCCAGGGAAAGAATCCTGTCTCTCAAATGGGACTGTAATTCCATCCCACAGTATACAGTACCTATCTTTGGAACGCCAAACACCTTTTGACCCCTAATGTGTGCATGTTATTGTTGTTTCTGGCTTATTACAATTTTTTTGAGTTGTGCCTCGTAAGATGCTTTATTTGTTACACATGTGAGTGAGAATGCTGTACCAATTATTTTCCTATGTGCCCGTCAATTTAAAGTGTATAGGGACAAGGCTACAAGTCTTAAACCTTAATTGGTTGAGCATCTTGCCATGTCCTTTTTGTCTGTTTTTCCCTGTAATCGCTGCCAGTTTGGAAGCCTTTGTTAATGCCTCTAGACGTGCAAGTGATTTAAAACACCAACTATTCATTGATATACTGTAATGAGTAAAAACTTTACCAAGCAGCCAACCTGCTTGCAATTACAGTATAATAGTCAATTTAACGGTATTGTACTGTGTGTCATTACATAAGTACTTGCTTCGATATCGTATTTATATTACAGTAGGTGTACTGTAATATGAAATACAGAATTGTACTTGCCACCGAGCTGCCTGCAAACTTAAACTACCGTCTAATTCACTTTAACCATTTGTGTAGCCTAGTTTCATGTCTGTACAGTACAACAAAACTTTGTTAACGTTCGCTCAGACTCAAAACTATAACCTTATCAGCAGCTCTCTCTGTTTGAATTGCCTCTCACCTTGCCGAGTCCAACCAGTCCACATCACAGCAGCATGTAAACATGTTCTCTTTACAGTTTAAGTTAAAGAAGCAAGAAACAAAGTAAAGAACTAGTTTACAGCATTTTACATCAGAATCCTAATTTAAAACGTATATTTATTCACAAAACTTTCGAGAAAGAGATACCCATCTCGTTTAATGTTTGTTACATCGTTATTAAGCATGCATATTAAAGGGTGCTATTGTCCTGCGAGAGAAATTGAGATGGCATGATTCATTTTGAAATATGCATTTAAACATACAACATAATAGTTTACTGTGAAAAGGCTAGTCATTGCTTCAACATCCCCACCGAACCACAGACATGTCCACCGAACAACATAATAGAGAGATGTATCATCCACTTTTTACCTGCAATTGATGAAATAGTGTAAGGATGTCCTGTCCAACCTACTGATACTGTTTACAGGTCATTTAAATCCATAACGACTAAGCAGTCAGCCTCTCGTTGTTCGGAGGACAGTCAGCGCACTGCGCTCTTGTCAACCAATTGCACAAGCGCACGAGCGCTCCTTCCTCGAGTCGCGCAGAAAGTGTTCAGGCAGAGGTATGCATGAACATCTATGTCTGAGGCAGTCCCTGCGGTTGACGTCTCAGTCCTATTTCTAATGGTGTAGAACAAATTTAATTAAGGTACCAAACAAGCCCAACTCAATAATTACATTTTGCCAATATATTTACCCAGGCCATCTGGGTTTTGATCCATATGCAAGAGACATCCTACTTCACTGTTGATGTGTAGGCGGGCATTATTCTCTGTTCTACAAATAACGCAACTAACCAATCCACTTAATAGCTAGGTACTCCACCATGTAAAATGTAAAAAGGTGCACTGCAAGTAAATATGAGCAGTTCCTGTGGTTTTAAGATATAAAATATATCTTCATCTGTAGTAGACATTGTGCAACCTACAAGACATACTGCAACCATCACATTTGGCTTTGATACCTCAACCTTCGTTGTGATAGGATCAACTACTTGCAATAACACTTTTAGTCATGCATAATGATAACAATCAGATGGTAGCCTAATCATCATATGCTATGGCTTTAAAGTTGTCCTGTTTGGAGAGAATCTCGCTTGTTTACTGCTGGATACTACTTACTATGTGAGATCACATCAAATGCTAAGCCAGAGCTTTTCTTTACCTGACCAGGTAAAACTCTACCTGAGTATTTGAGTTGTTGTTGAACTCGCATGACTTCAAGCTGAAAAATAAGGGAGATTTCCTCCCAAAAATGTAATCCAAAGGTGAATGAAGCACAACACGTTATAGGTTTAAGATTTGGCCAACATTCTTACAATTAAATGCCAATTGAATAATTGGATTTGCCATCACATACGCAGTTCAAGCAGACAAACAAACTCAAGTCACAAGTAAAATCAAATCAAATCACATTTTATTTGTCACATGCTTGGTAAACAACAGGTGTAGACTAACAGTCAAATGCTTCCTTACAGGTCCTTTTCAAACAATGCAGAATTGAAGATAAATATAAAACAAATTATAATTAAAATAGAAATAGTGACATGAGAAATAAATACATCTGTAAATAATGAAAAACAAAATCAAGTAAAAAATAACATGGCTATATACAGGGACTACCAGTATCGAGTTAATGTGCAAGGTTACGAGGTAATTGAGGTAGCTATGTACTGTAGCTATTCCTTTTGTCCAGGTGGGTGAGGGCAGTGTGGAGTGCAATAGAGAATGTGTCCTTTATGGATCTGTGGTGGCGCTAGTTAAATTGGATTAGGTCCAGGGTGTCTGGGATGACGGTGTTGATGTGAACCATGACCGGCCTTTTAAATGCCCTTCATGGCTACCAATGTAAGTGCTACTTAGTAGCACTTAGGCAGTCAATTAGGCAGGCAGGCTACCTTGGCGTTCTTGGGCACGGGGACATGGTGGTCTGCTTGAAACAAGTTGGTATTACAGATAGGTTCAGGGATAGCTTGAAAATGTTAGTGATGACACTTGCCAGCTAGCTCTCAGTACGCGTCCTAGTATTCTGTCTGGCCCCGTGGCTTTGCAAATGTTAACCTGGTTAAAGGTGTTACTCACATCGGCTATGGAGAACGAGATCACACAGTCATCCGGAACAGCTGGTGCTCTCATGCATGGTTCAGTGTTGCTTGCCTCAAAGCGAGCATAGAAGGCATTTATCTTGTCTGGTAGGCTGGGCAGCTTGCGGTTGGGTTTCCCTTTGTAATCCGTGATAGTTTGCAAGCCATGCCACATCCATCGAGCGTCAGAGCCGGCGTGGTAGGATTCCATCTTAGTCCGGTATTGACGCTTTGCCTGTTTAATGTCTCATCGGAGGTCGTAGTGGGATTTCTTATAAGCGTCCAGATAGGTGTAGGGTTCCTTGAAAGTGGTAGCTCCAGCCTTTAGCTCAGTACAGATGTTGCCTATGGCAACATGGCTTCTGGTTGGGGTATGTACGTACGGTCACTGTGGGGACAACTTTATCTATGAACTTATTAATGAAGTTGGTGACTGATGTTGTAAACTCCTCAATGTTATCAGCTGAATCCCAGAACATATTCCAAGTGAGCCATTAGAACAAGAACTCAGTGGCCATGCCACTTCAATATTATTAAAGACCATCCTGGATCTTTAATACTTGAGAGTGAAACAAACCCATTGTTTTTTTGTTCTTTGGTGCAATATTAAATAAGTGGTAATCAAATCAAGAGCCTAAGAAAGACTTCGAATTTAAAGCATTTCATTCCATTACAGAATTTTTGGGGGGTTGGTTGGTTTATGTAACCATCTAGCTTCTTGTGAGTTGATTTCCAGATAGGTTTGCCTGCCTGCCTGCCTGGATAACCACCAGAAGACACAATAGTCTGCTGTGCTACTGTAGATAACATCACCTGGAACAGACCTGGGTTCAAATACTATTTAGAATCTTTCAAATACTTTGAGTGTTTTCTTTAGCATACCTAGAATGGCAGGTGGGGGGTTGTTTGCATTTTTGGGATCTTTTGGGACTTCTCTATTGGTCCCATAGAGAAGGTAAGCTAAAGTATTTAGGAACAGCTAAAGTTAGGAATTAGGAACAGCTAAAGTATTTGAAATGATTTCAAATAGTATTTAAACCCAAGTCTGTTCTGGAAACAAACAGATAGCAGAGGCTTTCAGAAATGGTTAATATTTCATGGCACACATTCTACAACCAGCAACAGTCAGCTATGAGGGCAGATCTCTTCAGTAATTGTTAAGGATGCATGATTTATGGTCTTGCAATATTATAGTAACTCATACAACTTTGAGATGCCACACATCTCTGTCATACAATTTCACAAACTCACTGAAAAAACTGACATTGGTCCAAAAGGCACAATTAAACGTCACACAGCAAGGCTCAAACGTCACACTGAGTGGCACAGTTGCGGATTGTTTCACAGCAGTTGAAAGTAAGAGCAATGCTATCAATTCATCCACATCCAGCATTCTATTTGACATTCATTCTTCTTTTAACCCAGTGAGTGAGTTATCACAGACACACACACACACACCAGTGGAAGCTCCTCGGAGGACCATCCTACTCAGTGAATTTCAGAAAAATAAAAACAGTGAAACACTTAGTTATCCTTTTTAGACAAAACTATACTAAATATATTCACGTCACCAAATAACTGATTAAAACAGACTGTTACAATGAAGGTCTACAATACCATCAACAACACTTTCTGGGGTAGCGCCATGGTTTAGCCGGAGGACAGCTATTTTTCATCCTCCTCTGGGTACATTGACTTCAATACAAAACCTAGGAGGCCCCTTCCATAGACTTACATATTAATTATGACGACTTCTGGAGGACGTCCTCCAACCTATCAGAACTCAGCATGAACTGCATGAACTGACAATCACCGGCTGACGGAATTTCGTGACCGCCACAGCCCTAACTATGACAACTTCCGGTAGACATCCTCCAACCTATCAGAGCTCTTGCAGCATGAACTGACATGTTGTCCACCCAATCAAAGGATCAGAGAATTAATCTAGTACTGAAAGCATAAGCTACAGCTAGCTAGCACCGCAGTGCATTACATGTGGCGAGTAGTTGACTCACAGAGAGAGAAAGCCAATAGTTGAACAGTTTTGAACAAATTAATTTTCACTTTCACTTACTTAGCTATCTAGTGCTGTTAGCTAATTTAGCCTACTCAAACACCCAGCTCAAACACAGAGGAATGGTATTAATGTTATCTAGCTGGCTAAAGCTATCCAACACTGGAAATCTTCCAAGTCAAGGTAAGCTTTCGGTTTGATGAATTTATTGCCACCGGGGCCCACCGGTGTAACTGCTAAACTGCTTGCTGTACTGCATGATTGTGTCGGGTTTACTAACACGGTAGTTCTAGTATCTATGTTGTTGACTATTACATTAGCTAATATGGTGACAATGATGTAGGCTGTGTGTAGCGGTTAGGGAAAGGTAAAGGGGATACCTAGTCAGTTGTACAACTGAATGGATTCAACTGAAATATGACTTCTGCATTTAACCCAACCCCTCTAAATAAGAGAGGTGCGGGGGCCTGCCTTAATCGACATCCACGTCATCGGCGCCCGGGGTTTGCAGTTATGGTATGAAGGTTTGGCTTAGAGAGAGTGTGCAAGGTGGTATTGAATGTGTCACTGTCACCTTCATTACTCCAATTTGTCTTTCGACGAACATGTGCACCTACGTTATAAACTTTCATTTGTAAGCTAGGTTGTAGCAATGGGTATAGGGAAAATGTTTGTATCATGTAGTAGCCTAATATCGATGTTACATTGAGCTGGGTGAATGGAATATGAATGACAGTCATCCAATATGCTGTAATAGAAATAAGGCCATGCTCATTAAAAATATTATCATCCTCCCTCGTCTTAAACGGCACCGACCGCCACTGACACACAGAGAGAAAGAGACACACAGCAGCATCTGCTAGGCCAGAGGCTGAGGGAAGAATGACATCGTGGGAAGTGGTGTCGGGGCGATGGTTTCCCATCCATATCTGTGGCAGTTCAGAACCACAGATCCCCATGCAACAGAGCAGCAACAGCTCCCAGAAGGACCCTGTAGGCCTGTAGACCATTTCCTGCTTCTAATCAACAACACCTCATTGGATGGTTTTAGTCAAGGCCGTAAGGAAGCTAGATACATGATATATGGAAAAGAAAGGCACTTAATTACATGATGGATACCCTGCATCCATGTTGGTAGTGTAAAGGAAATTAGACAATAAGGCAATCATTGTAGTCAAAGTTAGATACATGATTTATGGATAAGACTATAGGCTTCATAATAAATATGCTGCGTTCGTCTTTGAAGTTTAAAGAAAATGTGAAATTAGACCAGCTAGGACTAACAGGCAGGCACTTGTGTGTGAAGATATTCTCTTTAATCATAATCATCCTTCATATTTTAGTTGAGGAAGAACAGTATATGAACCACACATTGCTCTTTTCATGCAGTATATTTTGGAATCGTTTCTTAATTAATTAAATATTCCACCTTACCAAAATACTACCCAAAACATTAATCTCCTCAATTCACCTCACAATATTGTAATAAATATTGTTTCCTGGGAAATGTAAAACATTGACTGAAAAGGGCTGAATGAGTCATCTGAATCAGGGGAGCATCATGACTGAGTATTTATCCTGTCTGATTGTTTACCACCAGTCTTTATTTCACTGCATGGGAATAGAAACACAGGATGCTATACATAAATGACTAATTACCCGTTTTCTTTTTTTACAGATAATAAAAAACATCTGCTGTCTGAACTTGTGGCGTGGGATCACGTTTACCCCTTGTAGAGTATGTTCGGTTATCAGCAATTTGTTGTAGAGATAGGTGAATATGACCCATATATTTCAATGTACAGTATACTGAACAAAAATATAAATGCAACATACAACAATTTAAAATATTTTACTGAGTTACAATTCATATAAGGAAATCAGTCAATTGAAATAAATTCATTAGGCCCTAATCTATGGATTTTCAATTTTACAGACCGAATGTTGATTGTTCCAAACGTATATCTACAATCAATCAAATGTATTTATAGAGCCTTACTTCTTACATCAGCTGATGTCACAAAGTGCTGTACAGAAACCCAGACTAAAACCCCAAACAGCAAGCAATGCAGGTGTAGAAGCACGGTGGCTAGGAAAAACTCCCTAGAAAGGCCAGAACCTAGGAAGAAACTTAGAGAGGAACCAGGCTATGAGGGGTGGCCAGTCCTCTTCTGGCTGTGCCGGGTGGAGATTATAACAGAACATGGCCAAGATGTTCAAATGTTCATAGATGACCAGCAGGGCCAAATAATAATAATCACAGTGGTTGTCGAGGGTGCAACAGGTCAGCACCTCAGGGGTAAATGTCAGTGGCTTTTCATAGCCAATCATTCAGAGTATCTCTACCGCTCCTGCTGTCTCTAGAGAGTTGAAAACAGCAGGTCTGGGACAGGTAGCACGTCCGGTGAGCAGGTCAGTGTTCCATAGCCGCAGGCAGAACAGTTGAAACTGGAGCAGCAGCACGGCCAGGTGGACTGGGGACAGCACGGAGTCATCAGGCCAGGTAGTCCTGAGGCATGGTCCTAGCACTCAGGTCCTCTGAGAGAGAGAAAGAAAGAAAGAGAGAAAAAGAGAGAGAATTAGAGAGAGCATACTTAAATTTACACAGGGCCCCACACATTATTGTTGGTGGGTGGGAATGTGCGAAGGGAGGGGGTGGGGGAGTTTTGGGGGCTGATATAAGAAACAGGAAATGGAATCATAAGGAAGTTGCTCTAGTCACATTAATTTTCCTGATAATATTCATTTTTTGACTTATAGCCATGTTAGTCCTCAAGTAGTGTACATCTCAATGAACTCCCTGTTTACAGCCTTCAGCCTTTTACAGGCTTCTATGTTCCTGTCCTTGTCCCCAGGGGACCTCTGGGGAGGATGAGTTAGTGATGAAGATAGACCTTTGAAGCAGCTGGATGTGGATGCAAGAACACACAGAGTGATCTGGCAGAGTTCAGCCTGCCTCCAGAGACCGCTGGCCCAGCCTGGTCAAAGGTCATTGAGAATGACCAACGCTAGCATGACTCTGCGACCACGTCCTCACGCACATCATGGGCTGTGTTTTGACCAGGGCTCCATGGGCGGAATAGTGTGCCATGTAGGGTGCTATATGTAGGGAACAGGGTGCTATGTAGGGTCCCATATGTAGGGAATAGGGTGCCATATGTAGGGAATAGGGTGCCATGTAGGGTCCCATATGTAGGGAACAGGGTGCCATGTAGGGTCCCATATGTAGGGAACAGGGTGCTATGTAGGGTCCCATATGTAGGGAATAGGGTGGTATGTAGGGTCCCATATGTAGGGAATAGGGTGCCATATGTAGGGAATAGGGTGCCATGTAGGGTCCCATATGTAGGGAACAGGGTGCCATGTAGGGTCCCATATGTAGGGAACAGGGTGCTATGTAGGGTCCCATATGTAGGGAATAGGGTGCCATATGTAGGGAATAGCGTGCCATGTAGGGTGCCATATGTAGGGAACAGGGTGCCATGTAGGGTGCCATATGTAGGGAATAGGGTGCCATGTAGGGTGCCATATGTAGGGAACAGGGTGCCATGTAGGGTGCCATATGTAGGGAACAGGGTGCCATGTAGGGTCCCATATGTAGGGAACAGGGTGCTATGTAGGGTCCCATATGTAGGGAACAGGGTGCTATGTAGGGTGCTATATGTAGGGAACAGGGTGCCATATGTAGGGAATAGGGTGCCATGTAGGGTCCCATATGTAGGGAACAGGGTGCCATGTAGGGTCCCATATGTAGGGAACAGGGTGCCATGTAGGGTCCCATATGTAGGGAACAGGGTGCCATGTAGGGTGCCATATGTACCCAAAACAAACTGAATGCTTTTTGCTATTTTTGTCCTGTCTATGGATCCTACAGTCAAACAGACTTTGCTTTCATGGAGTACAACATACCAATATAACAGTCTTAACTGAATTTAAACCCATTGCTTTAAGGTGGAGGCTGCATCAGTAGCTTCTTTTAAATCACAAATTGGACCACTGCTGTGTAATGCAGGTTCAAATTGGTTTTTCCTCCTCTTGTGTACAAACACATTACAGATTAGCCTTGCTAATAGGTTTCCTTTCCTCATCTGCAGTGTGTTTGTGTGGGTGTGTGTGCACCCCATCGGGTATATAAAGGCACTTTCTCACCATTTCACAATGGGCATCCAGTTTAATTATCCCCAGCTGGATGTGCAGCAGCAGTCCTTAGAGGCCTGAGGACCACTGAGGGACGCCTGGCCTGTAGGGCGTGTATGTGTGTGTGCCTCGCATACAGGGCGGGAGCCTGCAGCCAGCAGTGCCACTGACCAAGGACACTCCGGAACCTGCCCGGAACCCTTCTCGGAACCTTCCAATGGCCAAAGATGTTCTAAACCAAATACATTCATACTGTAGGCTATAACAGTGCAATTACTATTTTACTAGATTGTACTTTCTAAATAAATACCTTGTGAGGAAATACATTATCCAATTCTTCAGTGTAGCTTACTGGCGACATCTTCCGGAAGGAGTGAGTCCATCGCTCCTATTTTGAGCAAAGATTGAATGATGTAAAAAGGACATTTAGAGCCATTGCTCAGAAACATGATAACCAGTAGAGGTCAGCATTCCCCAAATACACTGCATTCAGAAAGTATTCAGACCCCTTGACTTTCTCCAAATGTTGTTACTTACAGCCTTAATCTAAAATGTATTAAATTGTTTCCCCCCCTCATCAATCTACAATAAATACCCCATAATGACAAAGCAAAAACAGGTTTTTAGAAATGTTAGCAAATTTCTTACAAATTAAAATTGGAAATATCACATTTACATAAGTATTCAGACCCGTTACTCAGTACTTTGTTGATGCACCTTTGGCAGCAATTATAGCCTCAAGTCTTCTTGGGTATGATGCTACAAAATTCTTCAGTACACCTGTATTTGAGGAGATTCTCTCATTTTTCTCTGCAGATCCACTCAAGCTCTGTCAGGTTGGATGGGGAGCATCGCTGCACAGCTATTTTCAGATCTCTCCGGAGATGTTTGATCAGGTTCAAGTCCAGTCTCAGCTGGCCCACTCAAGGACATTCAGAGACTTTTCCCAAAGCCACTCCTGTGTTGTCTTGGCTGTGTGCTTAGGGTCATTTTCCTGTTGGAAGGTGAAGCTTTCTTCCAGTCTGAGGTCCTGAGCGCTCTGAAGCAGGCTTTCATTAAGGATCTCTCTGTACTTTGCACCGTTCATCTTTCCCTCGATCCTGACTAGTCTCCCCGTCCCTGCCGATGAAACATATCACCACAGCATGATGCTGCCACCACCATGTTTCACGGTAAGGATGGTGCCAGGTTTCCTCCAGACGTGATGCTTGGCATTCAGGTCAGAGTTCCATCAGACCAGAGAATCTTGTTTCTCATGGTTGAGAGTCCTTTAGGTGCCTTTTGACAAACTCCAAGCGGGCTGTCATGTGCCTTTTACTGAGGAGTGGCTTCCAAATGGCCATTCTACCATAAAGGCCTGAAGAGATGGTTGTCCTTCTGGAAGGTTCTCCCATCTCCACAGAGGAACTCTGGAGCTCTGTCAGAGGGACCATCGGGTTCTTGGTCATCTCATAAGCTAGGCCCTTCCCCCCACACACACACACACACACACACACACACACACACACACACACACACACACACACACACACACACACTGCCAAACTCTAGCTCAGTATTGCATCAGAGTGTAATCCAGAGATAATTCTAAAAGAGATCAAGTCTTGTCTGGCAGAACCCTTGCTACAAATGCATTACATTTTTCATTGGTTGCTAGGGTTGTTGCTTCTGGTAAAATGTCCCCCCTGTGACACCCTCAACAATACCAGGAGGTGCTTGACCTCGCTATACCAGTCTGAGCTCGGAATATCTTTATTTGCACTGACTTTGGGTCAGTGCTGTATATTGCACCTTTGATCAAGCGGTAAGGGTAGTGGAGATGACGACTTACAGTACCAGTCAAAAGTTTGGACACACCTACTCATTCCAGGGTTTTTCTTTATTTTTACTATTTTCTACATTGTGAAATAATAGTGAAGACATCAAAACTATGAAATAACACATATGGAATCATGTAGTAATCCAAAAAGTTTTAAACAAATCACAATAATCAAAAAAGATTTTTGGTTCCACCAGCTGTGTCTTTGTGAGACACGGAGTAGGCAAACGGATGATCTCCACATGTGTGGTCCCCGCCATGAAGCATGGAGGAGGAGGTGTGATGGTATGGGAGTGCTTTGCTCATCCTACATTCTGCAGGGATATGCCATCCCATCTGGTTTGCGCTTAGTGGGACTATACTTGTTTTTCACCAAGACAATGACTCAACACATTTACATTTAAGTCATTTAGCAGACGCTCTTATCCAGAGCGACTTACAAATTGGAAAGTTCATACATATTCATCCTGGTCCCCCCGTGGGGAATGAACCCACAACCCTGGCGTTGCAAGCGCCATGCTCTACCAACTGAGCCACACGGGACCGTGGTCTGTGTAAGGGCTATTTGACCAAGAAGGAGAGTGATGGAGTGTTGCATCAGATGACCTGGCCTCCACAATCACCCGACCTCAATGAAATTGAGATGGTTTGGGATGAGTTGGACTCCAGAGTGAAGGAAAAGCAGCCAACAAGTGCTCAGCATGTGTGTGAACTCCTTCAAGACTGTTGGGAAAGCATTCCTCATGAAGCTGGTTGAGAAAATGCCAAGAGTGTGCAAAGCTGTCATCAATGCAAAGGGTGGCTACTTTGAAGAATCTCAATTATAAAATATATTTGGATTTGTTTCACACTTTTTGGTTACTACATGATTCCATATGTGTTATTTCATAGTTTTGATGTCTTCACTATTATCCTACAATGTAGAAAATTGCAAAAATAAATAAAAACCCTGGAATGAGTAGGTGTGTCCAAACTGTTGACTGATACTGTAGTCCAGACCTCCTGTGGATTGCATCATCATAAATTAATGGATAATTGGTATTCCTAGAACTCTGTTATTGAACACTTCCATAGATCTCAATTTGTGCTTTCTTGCCAACTCCCATAATAATTTTCAAGCCAAACATTGAGGGATGCAAGAGGCCATAGGAGTTGCCGTGCGGGTTGGCAAGACAGCACAAACAGATCTTGAACCAGGCACATTCAACACATCTATATAACTTTGGGCAACACCCAGTGCTATAGCTGTCAATGAAACAGAATGCCATTGGAAAACTCTTTACAAGACAAAAAAGGCAATATGACATCAATGTCATCAAATATTGTGTAATATATTTATTAACCTGCATAAAATGTTGTTTTCCATACAAGTATTGTGGACTTACAAATACTTTTCTTCCTGTGATCTCAATAATAATATTTTCATCTAAAAGTAAAATTAAATGATTCGTAGCACAAAATTACAGCAACATAGAAAGCATGAAAAGTAAGTTGACAAAAAAAAGGAGATTGATTCTTTATCTGTGAAGAATAAAACAAGAGGACATACATTTTGGATCTGACACCTGTTAACTGGAATTTACTGCATCTTAGCATGTCCCATGTAGCCTGAGATTCCAGACCGCATCATACTACAGTTCACTATTGTTTCACACTGAAACCTGAAATAGAGTTGTATTCATCCAGGATTTGTAGGCTATGTTCGATTGGAACCCTACAGGGCAAAGTAACTTTTTAAACTTTACCCATTAGGGGCCACGGTACAGTAGTACAGCCCAATCTGCTGATGAATTAACTTTACTTCAAACTCTCTGCACTTCAGATGCCTTAGTATAATAGGTCTAGTCAGCTTCACTATAATAGGTCCGGTCAGCTTCACTATAATAGGTCCGGTCAGCTTCACTATAATAGGTCCGGTCAGCTTCACTATAATAGGTCCGGTCAGCTTCACTATAATAGGTCCGGTCAGCTTCACTATAATAGGTCCGGTCAGCTTCACTATAATAGGTCCAGTCAGCTTCACTATAATAGGTCCAGTCAGCTTCACTATAATAGGTCCAGTCAGCTTCACTATAATAGGTCCAGTCAGCTTCACTATAATAGGTCCAGTCAGCTTCACTATAATAGGTCCAGTCAGCTTCACTATAATAGGTCCAGTCAGCTTCACTATAATAGGTCCAGTCAGCTTCACTATAATAGGTCCAGTCAGCTTCACTATAATAGGTCCAGTCAGCTTCGCTAGATAGGTCCAGTCAGCTTCACTATAATAGGTCCAGTCAGCTTCACTATAATAGGTCCAGTCAGCTTCACTATAATAGGTCCAGTCAGCTTCACTAGATAGGTCCAGTCAGCTTCACTAGATAGGTCCAGTCAGCTTCACTAGATAGGTCCAGTCAGCTTCACTATAATAGGTCCAGTCAGCTTCACTATAATAGGTCCAGTCAGCTTCACTATAATAGGTCCAGTCAGCTTCACTAGATAGGTCCAGTCAGCTTCACTATAATAGGTCCAGTCAGCTTCACTAGATAGGTCCAGTCAGCTTCACTAGATAGGTCCTGTCAGCTTCACTATAATAGGTCCGGTCAGCTTCACTATAATAGGTCCGGTCAGCTTCACTATAATAGGTCCGGTCAGCTTCACTATAATAGGTCCGGTCAGCTTCACTATAATAGGTCCGGTCAGCTTCACTATAATAGGTCCAGTCAGCTTCACTATAATAGGTCCAGTCAGCTTCACTATAATAGGTCCAGTCAGCTTCACTATAATAGGTCCAGTCAGCTTCACTAGATAGGTCCAGTCAGCTTCACTATAATAGGTCCAGTCAGCTTCACTATAATAGGTCCAGTCAGCTTCACTAGATAGGTCCAGTCAGCTTCACTAGATAGGTCCAGTCAGCTTCACTATAATAGGTCCAGTCAGCTTCACTATAATAGGTCCAGTCAGCTTCACTAGATAGGTCCAGTCAGCTTCACTAGATAGGTCCAGTCAGCTTCACTAGATAGGTCCAGTCAGCTTCACTAGATAGGTCCAGTCAGCTTCACTAGATAGGTCCAGTCAGCTTCACTAGATAGGTCCAGTCAGCTTCACTAGATAGGTCCAGTCAGCTTCACTAGATAGGTCCAGTCAGCTTCACTAGATAGGTCCAGTCAGCTTCACTAGATAGGTCCAGTCAGCTTCACTATAATAGGTCCGGTCAGCTTCACTATAATAGGTCCAGTCAGCTTCACTATAATAGGTCCAGTCAGCTTCACTATAATAGGTCCAGTCAGCTTCACTATAATAGGTCCAGTCAGCTTCACTATAATAGGTCCAGTCAGCTTCACTATAATAGGTCCAGTCAGCTTCACTATAATAGGTCCAGTCAGCTTCACTATAATAGGTCCAGTCAGCTTCACTATAATAGGTCCAGTCAGCTTCACTATAATAGGTCCAGTCAGCTTCGCTATAATAGGTCCAGTCAGCTTCGCTAGATAGGTCCAGTCAGCTTCACTATAATAGGTCCAGTCAGCTTCACTATAATAGGTCCAGTCAGCTTCACTATAATAGGTCCAGTCAGCTTCACTAGATAGGTCCAGTCAGCTTCACTAGATAGGTCCAGTCAGCTTCACTAGATAGGTCCAGTCAGCTTCACTAGATAGGTCCAGTCAGCTTCACTATAATAGGTCCAGTCAGCTTCACTATAATAGGTCCAGTCAGCTTCACTATAATAGGTCCAGTCAGCTTCACTAGATAGGTCCAGTCAGCTTCACTATAATAGGTCCAGTCAGCTTCACTAGATAGGTCCAGTCAGCTTCACTAGATAGGTCCTGTCAGCTTCACTATAATAGGTCCGGTCAGCTTCACTATAATAGGTCCGGTCAGCTTCACTATAATAGGTCCGGTCAGCTTCACTATAATAGGTCCGGTCAGCTTCACTATAATAGGTCCGGTCAGCTTCACTATAATAGGTCCAGTCAGCTTCACTATAATAGGTCCAGTCAGCTTCACTATAATAGGTCCAGTCAGCTTCACTATAATAGGTCCAGTCAGCTTCACTAGATAGGTCCAGTCAGCTTCACTATAATAGGTCCAGTCAGCTTCACTATAATAGGTCCAGTCAGCTTCACTAGATAGGTCCAGTCAGCTTCACTAGATAGGTCCAGTCAGCTTCACTATAATAGGTCCAGTCAGCTTCACTATAATAGGTCCAGTCAGCTTCACTAGATAGGTCCAGTCAGCTTCACTAGATAGGTCCAGTCAGCTTCACTAGATAGGTCCAGTCAGCTTCACTAGATAGGTCCAGTCAGCTTCACTAGATAGGTCCAGTCAGCTTCACTAGATAGGTCCAGTCAGCTTCACTAGATAGGTCCAGTCAGCTTCACTAGATAGGTCCAGTCAGCTTCACTAGATAGGTCCAGTCAGCTTCACTAGATAGGTCCAGTCAGCTTCACTAGATAGGTCCAGTCAGCTTCACTATAATAGGTCCAGTCAGCTTCACTAGATAGGTCCAGTCAGCTTCACTAGATAGGTCCAGTCAGCTTCACTAGATAGGTCCAGTCAGCTTCACTAGATAGGTCCAGTCAGCTTCACTAGATAGGTCCAGTCAGCTTCACTAGATAGGTCCAGTCAGCTTCACTAGATAGGTCCAGTCAGCTTCACTAGATAGGTCCAGTCAGCTTCACTAGATAGGTCCAGTCAGCTTCACTAGATAGGTCCAGTCAGCTTCACTAGATAGGTCCAGTCAGCTTCACTAGATAGGTCCAGTCAGCTTCACTAGATAGGTCCAGTCAGCTTCACTAGATAGGTCCAGTCAGCTTCACTACTAGGTCTAGTCAGCTTCACTACTAGGTCTAGTCAGCTTCACTAGATAGGTCTAGTCAGCTTTACTACTAGGTCTAGTCAGCTTCACTACTTGGTCTAGTCAGCTTCACTATAATAGGTCTAGTCAGCTTCACTATAATAGGTCTAGTCAGCTTCACTACTAGGTCTAGTCAGCTTCACTAGATAGGTCTAGTCAGCTTCACTAGATAGGTCTAGTCAGCTTCACTACTATGTCTAGTCAGCTTCACTACTAGGTCTAGTCAGCTTCACTACTTGGTCTAGTCAGCTTCACTATAATAGGTCTAGTCAACTTCACTACTAGGTCTAGTCAGCTTCACTAGATAGGTCTAGTCAGCTTCACTACTATGTCTAGTCAGCTTCACTACTAGGTCTAGTCAGCTTCACTACTATGTCTAGTCAGCTTCACTACTATGTCTAGTCAGCTTCACTACTAGGTGTAGTCAGCTTCACTACTAAGTCTAGTCAGCTTCACTATATATGTCTAGTCAGCTTCACTACTATGTCTAGTCAGCTTCACTACTAGGTCTAGTCAGCTTCACTACTTGGTCTAGTCAGCTTCACTATAATAGGTCTAGTCAGCTTCACTATAATAGGTCTAGTCAGCTTCACTACTAGGTCTAGTCAGCTTCACTAGATAGGTCTAGTCAGCTTCACTAGATAGGTCTAGTCAGCTTCACTACTATGTCTAGTCAGCTTCACTACTAGGTCTAGTCAGCTTCACTACTATGTCTAGTCAGCTTCACTACTATGTCTAGTCAGCTTCACTACTATGTCTAGTCAGCTTCACTACTAAGTCTAGTCAGCTTCACTATATATGTCTAGTCAGCTTCACTACTATGTCTAGTCAGCTTCACTACTATGTCTAGTCAGCTTCACTACTATGTCTAGTCAGCTTCACTACTAGGTGTAGTCAGCTTCACTGTAATAGGTCTGTGCATGGCCTCAGTGCAATGTGCAGCCATCAACTGTACATCAGCAGTCCCATTCAGTGGTGTGTTTTTCTCATGGTCAAGTAACATTTCCTATAGCAAATAGTGAAGACAGGTACAGCCTGAGTATCTTCATAGTATACATACATGATGCACAAACTATGCAAATATCAATTTATATCAGCTTTTAATAATTAATAATTAAATAATTACAGAGGCTTAGTCAAAACATGTGACTATCAATTGCTAAAAGATTTCAAATATGCTCTATAGGAATATGGATTATAACACAATTATTTATATCAATTTTAAAAATAGAGACTTAATCCTGTTACATGTATAATTATTAACCTGGAAAATAAAAATAACATCTACTTGAAACAGAATGTATATTATATTGCTTCTTAACCATATTTCGCTGCTTTTCGGAAAACCTAACCACACCTCAGGGTTGATATGGCGACAACACAGATAGGAATATACCCTCATGATAAATATCTCTACATCATCAAAAATACTGTGTTCCTTCCTGTTTCTGTGGTTCTTAACATAAGATCTCATCTCAAAGTGTGCCCTCAAGTCGACAGAGAGTACTGTCAAAGATGGTCGGAGTCATTACCATAGAAATATAATTAATTCTATTTCTACGGTTTCTGTGGACTACTTCTACGGACTAGAACTTTAATGCTGTGATGTCATGCATATCAGTCATCAGACATATCGTTGTCAGTTTATCCCCTCTCAAACCAATAGATCCCATGCACATGTAGATGCAAAATAACCTTCCATAAATACTGTCATTGGGATTTTAGCTAGCACCCACATTTATTTACTCGGGAAATTCAAATACCAAGAAGTTTAAACTGTTAAGGTCCGGAATATAAACCCAACGCAAACTGAGTGGAAAATACAACTTCAGCCCGTTTCAGACAAACTCAGTGGAAAGTGTATAAACTACATTTTAAACTCATCCACGTTATGATGAGTGAATCTCTGCCTTTTTGGACTTACTGGTGATAGTATGAAGAGAAAACATGGTCTTGAAAACATGGAGGGAAATGATGCTCAACTCAACCAAATGTAAAGCTTTGATTTACATTTGGTTGAGTTGTCAACTAACATGAATTTAATGTGAAATCAACCAAAAATGTCATGATGTCATTGGATTTAGGTTAAAAGTTAAAAATACTAAATTCCTTTACGTTGATTACTTTTTTTCAATTCAAATCACTTTTCTACGTTGATTCAACGTCATCACATAGCTTTTGGGGTTGAAATGACGTGGAAACAACGTTGATTCAACGTATGTATGTGGCCAGTGGGTTTTGAGCTCTGTGGATGCATACAAATGTCTTTCTCATCAACAAAACACATCAAAACACAATCATAGATTAAATACATCTCTAATACTTAAATTATCATACACAAAAAGTAAACATTCCTACCAAATTGATTCCTAGTGGTATCTGCGTCTCTCTTTGCTTGCCAAACAAGTTGAACTCTGCTCCTTCTGATACCAGGTTTAGTGTTTGTTCACCTACTTTTTCCCATATAGTGCATACACTTCTCTGATATCTGTCTTCAAAAACATTCTTACTTTGCAGTGTTGGGGTAAATTCCTTTTCAATTCAGGAAGTAAACTTTAATTCCATTTCCAATTTTACACAACGCTTCTCGTTGCAAAAATTGTAGAATTAGAAATTGCGATGAGCAAGATGCAAGACTTCGCTCTCACACAGTATCTGTGCATGTGCTCTGGTTCGATTCATGCACTTACAACGTGGTAGCCACAGGACCAAAACAGCAGAGAAGCTGAGTGTCGCAATCTAACTCTAAGATGTCGCATAAAATTGACCCACTATGCTGTTTACTTTGTGCATCTACGTCATATCGCTGACCCTACCTTTAATTGAAATGGAATTGACCCCAACCCTGTAACTCTGGGTCATTCATTCCTGATAGTGTCTTCAATCCTAAAGTCCTAAACATCAGTTCAGGGTATACAGTAATAACCTAATGTGATAATGTATGTATTATTCCTCTCAGAGGACATAGAAGACTGTGAAAGAAAGGATGACGGTTGATGATAACGATTGGAAAGCCCTGACTGTCAGTGCCAAGCACTCTGCCATGTCATGTTCAGGAGACTACAGTAAGGGGAGCTGTTGGCACACAGTTCAGCTTCCTGTGGAAGACAGTATAATGATTTATGAACAATTTAATTAACATTTTCAATACTGTGTTTAAAACCCTCAAGTAAACATGACCAGTAGTAAAACAGCTATTGAAATAAGGTTGAAGGGCAACAACTTTGCTACTGTACCAATTTAGAAATTATTTTAATCTTTGATTTCCTTTCTGTGGTATAAATGTCTGTGTCTGAGAATACACTGTACGGTCTCTCAAATCAACCTACAACCCAGTGAAAAGGGCGAGAGAGAAAGCTTAATTTCACAGGCAGAAGTACACATACATACTGTAAATGTTTTCCCCTTTTTCCTAAAAAGATATTCACCGCATAATTTCTAAATGAGAAACAGTAGAAAATGAAACCCCTACGAAGCTGGTTCTGGTTATGCATTTAAATGAGGTTGATTTCAGAAGTCCGTAAATCCCATAGCGATTAAGCTGCTGTTGTGTTTGATAGTGTAGTATATTCCATATCACAGCCACATCCCGTGTATCTACTTCCTTCCTTCCTACTGACAGAGCAGCTCTGCCTCACCTGGGACCACTCTATCCCACTCTGGGGGACCTTCTTGCTTATTCAGGAAACTGCAGTGCTGTTTCAAGTTGCAATTTCTTCAGGATACATGAGGATATTCCTAAATTTCAACAAAACAAGCATCATCATAACAATTATACAGTAAGTATAGTTTAAATAAGTCAACATAAATAAAAATGATTGTTATGGACATAATTGATAATTAACTTAGAAGCCTGTTGTGAAGTTGTAGTGTTGGAGACTCAGAGACCTCATCTCCCTCCTCACTTCTCACCTGTCCATCAGAAGTTTCAAAGCTCTCTCTATGTTCATCCGATGTCCGACCCTGGTCACCCCGAGGTCTATGAGGTCGTCCTTCTGCAGGCTGGGCAGGTGGCTGCCCTCGATGTCGTTGTCCATGAAGGTGTCTCTGTGCTCAGCCAGGTTTAGGCTCTCCAGCCAGTCGGCCACGTCATGTTTGCTCCACATCAGAACCGGCTTGGTGGCAAAAGGCTTGTTGGAGACGGCCTGGATGAGGGTGAGGGGGGAGGGCGAGCGGCTGCTCCCCGTGCCCAGGCTGAGAGGGGGGGTGGGCAGGCCGAACACGTCTGATAGGGTGGGAGAGGTGGCAGGGAGAGAGGAGGCACAGCCGAGGCCTGAGTCTGGGGGAGAGAGGATGGGGCTGGGGGCTCTGTGGTGGGAGGGGCTCTCTGTCTGTCGGTTTGGAGATGGGGCAGGCACGTTCGGGGGGAGCTGGGCAGCAAAAGAGACTGTGGTATTCCGCTGTGTACCTGAGGAGAGGGACCCACTGTCCGGACCCCTACAGAAAGTACAGAACACATTAGGGTTGATGACAAGAGAGAGAGAGAGAGAGACAGAGAGAGA
>NC_092094.1:12334111-12354111 GCF_045679555.1 Salvelinus alpinus
GTTTTCCTTCCCATAGAAACTAACAGTGTTTTCCTTCCCATAGAAACTAACAGTGTTTTCCTTCCCATAGAAACTAACATTCTTTTTATTTGAAAGTGTCAGAAGATCTCTATTCAATTATTTATGTATCAGGTTGAATCAGGTTAACCTAATATCTCATTCTGATCAGGCTTGTTCTGTGCTCTGCAGTATATTCAGCATGAACCACACTGGTAGCAGAGCTTTGGTGGTACAGCCATGACTTTTAGAGTTAGCCTCATCTGGTCTGCTCTGTAAATAACCACAGCTTTCCATAATAAATGAGTTTGTTGCTATCCCAGAGGACTGCTGTAGGGTGGAACGCACAGTGTCTGTAAGAAATGCCATGCCGGCTTACGTAGCCTGCTGTACAAACAAGATATATGCCAGTTACACAAATAGACATACCGTACGCGCAGCGATAAACAAACGTACAGACAGTGACCTGCGTACACAAAACTGTTCTAAATACACACAAATATGCATTCATATCTGCAAAACCCAAGTACACAATAACAGCCTACAATCATACATCCCACACATACACCACTCCATAGCCTACATCTGTTGGAGCCTCAATGTATACACACACACATTCATATCTAGTCTACGATGACAATCTACTTCTAGTGATTTGCGGTGACTGGTAGAGGAATGAAGAGGAGGGTTAACTGACGAGAGAAGGGCCATTGATACTTGACCAACTCTGGGTTTGTTGAAATGACAGACGATTGAGAGACAGGTTACACACACACCATCCACCCCTGTTAAAACAAACTGTGGATGCATCCCAAACGGCACACTATTCCCCATTCCCCTATGGGCCCTGGTGCACTAAGTAGGGAATAGGGTGCCATTTGGCACGCAGCCTCTGTGCTATTTTGAACCGTGCTGCTAGCGACACACAGTGACACACCGCTCACCCCTTCCTTCGGAGGAAAGCACTGTGGCGGTTTGGTCTCTATGATAATCAGACTGGCATGACGTTGTTGCTCATCTACTCCTCAAGGCTGCTGCTCTCATTATTAGGTTGCTAGGCAACTCCTTCTGCTCTCCGGCAGAACACACACACACACAGAGTAGCCTACCTGGATCCAAAAACAGTCCTACATCCTGAGGAAGAAGAGTCTATCCCCTCTCCTGGCTTTGGTGTCCTGTCCTTGTTCTGCATGTCCTGGGGGTTAGAACCTGGAGGGTCTCCCCATAGCTTGGAGGTTCTTTGAGTTGGTGTTCTGGGGGGCTCTGAGGAGACGCTGGCCCCGGGGGGAGGCGGTGGGACGGAGGAAGGTGCGGCGAAAGTTCTTATGTTCTCCTCTCTATCCATCAAGGCAGGGTCCTTGTAAAGTGCGTTGCTCTTGTTTGCGGCAGGTTGCCTGGTTCTTGACTTTGAAGTCCGGTCCACCAGAAAGGCCTGTCTGTCTGCATAGACTGTACATGTGTTGTCCAGCACCTCGCCACCCTCGGACGACAGCGTGGAGATACTGGATACGGTGGACATAGTGCTTGTAGTCTCCAGCTGGGGGTCTCCAATACTGCGGCTGTCCGGCTCCACATCAATGCCCGAGTCACTGATAGGATCGTAGCTCTCCAAGAGGGCGTGGGGGAAGCAGGGGGGCGTACAGTTGGTGAGCACCGCAGGCCGTTTGATCATGGTCTGGTCAGGGTGGCCTGGGGTGTTACCGTGATAGGGATAGAAGGGGGCTAGAGATGATGGTGCCCTGCCAGCATTTCGTTGCTGTTTCAGGAGCTCAGCGATCGCCCCCTTTTGGTCCTCTGGGATGTCGAAGCTGTTGGCGAACTCGAGCGGCGGTGGCAGTGGGTCAGCAAAGAACTCATCGTCGATGTCCACGGAGGGAACACAGGGTGGAGGGGGGATACTGAAGGGTAGTTTGACCGGCTCGTCTACTGAGGTGACGGTGATCATGGTCTTACTACCTCTGGGTCCAGGGCCCATAGAGTGGGGGTTGTGGGGATTAGGGGAGGCCATTTTGGGGGTGTTAGGTTGGTTGGGGTCCCGGAGCTCACTGGGGGCGCTGTCTGGACTGACCGCCCCGTCCCTCTCCCCCACAGACAGGTTGTTCTCGTCAGTGGTGTGGACCATCAGCAACCCAGCTGACTTCTGCTGAGACGTGTCACCAATGTCTATCAACATGTTCTTCTTCTCCTCTTCTCTCTGAGGACGGGATAGACTCTTGTCCTTGTCTTTGGCCAACGGGTGGTCGTATTTGGACTCTGTCTCGTACTTTGCCTCTGTCATCTGCCTACGAAGCCCCGCCCTGCCCGGTCGACCCATGGTGGCGGTCGAGGAGAAATTTGCGCCCATGCCGGTCCTCAGCTTGGTGTCGATGAACAGAGGCTTGTTCAGGTCAGGTTTAGGCGGTTCGGTCTTCAGCGGGAGTGGCTGGGACTGCTCTCTCATGGCCCGGTCCCGTGCAGCCAGAGCCAGGGCCAGAGGGGAGTTGGGGTCCAGAGGCTTCCCTGTGACTGGGTGGACGTAGCGCCCACTACTGGAGGTATAGGTCTTGGTGGGCAGACTGACCGGGCTGTGGTGGCCAGTGCGCGTGTGGAGCGGCTCTCTCACAACAGTGGGCTCCGGAGTGTTGAAGACCGCTACGTTACCCCCTCTTCTGGGGATGCTGAGTAGTGAGGCAGGTGGGGCCATGAGGCGACGCAGGCGCTCGTCACTACTGAACATTCCCTCGTCGATGGACTTGGAGTGGCGGAGGCGAGGCGCAGGCGCGGGAGGCGAGTCTTCTTCACCCTGGTCGGTGAACCTGTAGGATGGGGAGTTCTGGTGAGAATCCACCATCCTCATCTCACGTTCTCGCACTGCGCCTGCCATGGCTGTGGCAAAGGGACTGCTGGGGTTGTGTCCGTCGTCCGGACAGAGTTGTCCTGAGTGGTCATGGGATCCAGTCTCTATCTCCATGCTGCTGCCCTGGCTGCTCTTCCCACTGCTAGATGTAGAGGGTTCCTTGATGATGATGGTTGGGATTTTTATGGTGCAGGTCTTCTCTGGGCTGTCCTCAATCTTGTTCTGCTTCATCAGCATGCCCTTCCTCCTCTGAGGTTTGTTGGGGGCAAACAGGCCCAGGTTGCCCATTTTCCCCAGGTCTGAGTATGGGTTCTCTGGGATCTGGGCCCTGCGGTTCAGGAAGCTCTGCTGGGCTGTGAGGCCTTGGCCTGGACTCTGGCTACCCTGGTGGTGGTGGTGGTCCTCAGACTGATACTGTTCCGACTGGGGCTCTGTGCAGTACATTCCCCCCTGTTCCCGCCATCCGTCCCTGCCGCCCGTGTTGGGGTCCCCACCTCGCTCAGGGGCGGTGCCTTTGGGAACAGTGTGTCTGATAGTGCCGTAGCCTCTGCCCTGGGGGTTGGGGTCGTTGTTGTAAGGGGGAGATGGAGGGGAGATAGCGGGCGGGGGTGGGATGTCCTCTGATGTGTCCGGCATTGATAGGCTCCTGGTGAATTTCAACATGGGAGGGGTCAGGAACTGAGGGGTGTCCTCTTCTGTTATTCCTGAAAAAGAAACATACATTGACTATTACTTTCCATTAACGGCAATTATAGAATTGAAAACTTCAAGGGTGTGTGTGCAGAAAAAAAGGTCATTGAATACAGATGTGTGTGTGTGTGTGTGTGTGTGTGTGTGTGTGTGTGTGTGTGTGTGTGTGTGTGTGTGTGTGTGTGTGTGTGTGTGTGTGTGTGTGTGTGTGTGTGTATGCCTGTGCACGCATGTGTACTGTATATAAGTGTGTGCTGTACAGTATGTATGCAGGTTAAATATTTAGCATGGACAGAAACATGTTGATATGTAGTTACCAGATGTTCCTATGGACTTTTGTCGCCTCATGGTCCCCTGTCTGTTTGGCACCCCCAGGAAGGGGCCTCGGCCTCTGGGGCTGCCTGGCTCTCTGGGCTGGGTCTGGGTCTGCATCGACACGTCCTGGCTCTCACACATGGACTGTAACAAAGAGAGGAGAAGAGACTGAGCCTGCATGGGAAACAGTCGGTCAGTTTATAGATCAGTTAGAATGATTGTTGATGTACATTTCCTTTCATTTTATTTCATAGCCCTTTACACTCGTACCCATATACGGGTTGAAAATGGCAGATTTCAAATCAAATCAAATTGTATTCACATTTCCATATCATAAAACTGATGTAATATACAGTGTCAATGTTTATGATGACTATGTTAGATGTACAGTTACAAGATGACCTGCCGTTATACCCTGGGTTGTTCTGAACACAATGAGACTGTTTGTTGTATTGTGAAGAACATTTGCAGTGGACCACACACCTGAATGCACTCATGACTCCATTCTATGCACACCTGAATGCACTCATGACTCCATTCTATGCACACCTGAATGCACTCATGACTCCATTCTATGCACACCTGAATGCACTCATGACTCCATTCTATGCACACCTGAATGCATTCATGACTCCATTCTATGCACACCAAAAAGATGACCTGCTTCCCTGAATTGCCTTGTGAAAGCCTAACGCTGTACTTTCTAATTTAGCTAGTCATGTTGGCAAAAGAGCAAGATTAAAAATGATGCTTACCTAACCCAGATTTTGAATTTATAATGGAGCGTTTATGGCTTGAGTAAACAACAGTAATTGTGTAAAGGCGGGGATGCAGGGCTTTATTCCAAACAAAACAACTACAAGTGTGCTTGCTCTAGTTCCTCAATGGCATAGCTAGGAGTCATAAAAATACATTGAAATGCATGATGAACTGTGCACACTTTGGAGAGGTGTGTGGCCACTTGGAAACACCAGCTAGACCTCTCACTTTTATGTTGCACCTATTGTACCCCAAATTTCCCAAGAATATTATTATCATGTTACTGAATGTATCCAGATTTTCTTTATCTTTTTATCAACAAATGCGGCGAAAAGTACAGTAAATGTAAAATGCATATAAAATCAACAGTGTAATGTTTGGATTCAGTCTTGTGTCAGGTGAACTGTTGTGTCCTCAACTTTGGACTAATCATTTTCCCATAATCTCCAAACTGTTCCCTTTTAATTGCTACCTTGGTTATGCATACACTTTAAATATTTATTCCGTAAGAAACATTTCAATTTAGCCCTATCCATATTAGGCAATTCCCACGAGTCTAAGAGGTTATTAACCTAACACATTTATCTGTCCTCTGCTGCAGGTCAACTTGTGAAAGATCTAATGGAAAAGAAAGAACATGAAGCTGTTTAAACCTAAATACTAGTTGAGAAGCAGGTCAGGACCATGAATACCTAACAGATGAAGTCCATCAGGACCATGAACACCTAACAGATGAAGTCCATCAGAACCATGAACAGCTCCTAACAGATGAAGTCCATCAGAACCATGAACACCTAACAGATGCTGTCCATCAGGAACATAAACACCTCCTAACAGATGAAGTCCATCAGAACCATGAATACCTAACAGATGAAGTCCATCAGAACCATGAACACCTCCTAACAGATGAAGTCCATCAGAACTATGAACAGCTCCTAACAGATGAAGTCCATCAGAACCATGAACACCTCCAAACAGATGAAGTCCATCAGAACTATGAACAGCTCCTAACAGATGAAGTCCATCAGAACCATGAACACCTAACAGATGCTGTCCATCAGGAACATAAACACCTCCTAACAGATGAAGTCCATCAGAACATAAACACCTCCTAACAGATGAAGTCCATCATGTACTTCCTATTCCAGCCAGCTTAGAGCAGTAAATTGCAACAGGCAATGGTGCACCCATCAGCATTCTCGCAGCATAGATCTCTATGGTCTTGCTCCAGTGTCACATATCAGCAAACTACACACACAATAATGAAATACATATGCATACCTCACAACATAGTAGTGTAGATAGTAGTAGACTAAAGCCTGGTTAGTGGTTTAAACTTACGTTCATCTCTGGGTTCATGGCCAAGCACCTGCTGTTGGGCCGTGTTTTGACCGTGTTTGCGATCCTTATGTCAGTGTTAGAGTTGTCCCACATGGGCTTCTGAGGAGGCATGTTCTCTTCCACTTTATCTGGAACACAAAGACAGACAGACACCGCTCCACTGTGAGTATAGGATACAATAGCCTACACTCTACATCTGTCTCCAAGCTAAAATGAGCCATCATCTCAGCCAATGACAATCCATTCCGTCAGGCAGAATGGGAAATCAAACCGAGCATTAAGGAAAAGGGAACAGAAATAGTCACACTGACATTGGTCAAAGTCAAAGCCGTGCAAGCTAGCTATCACTTTCTTTTGGTTCTATGATTTAGCTGTTTTGGTCTGTTTTTAAACTCCTTGGCTGCGACCTAAATGGCATCCTATTCCCTATCCAGTCCACTACTTTGGACCAGGGCCCATAGGGCTCTGTTTAAAAGTAGTGGACTATATGAGTTAGGGTGCCATTTAAAACGCAACCCTTAAATAATTGACAATGAGTGACAAGAAGTTGGTAAGACGGCACAAACTGATCTGGACCAGGCTATAGTTCAGCGGAAACTGCACAACCAACATGCTAGTGGTTTTGTCCTTTTTTTCTCTTTTTGAGCGCTCCCATGCATGGGACGATTACTTAGAGTGACTGAGAATACAATCCTCTTCTTTAGACGCTCATTATCTGAAGACTGATCATCTAGAACAGGAAGAAAAGGCAGTTCAGATAGGGACATCCATACGGTATCTAGAGTTATTCTGATTATACATTCAAAACACCCTTCTCTCTCACTGCTGTCAAAAACCTGTGAACTGGGGAGAGAGGGCTATAGGCTACATCCTACTGTCTTCATGAAATACATTATTACTGAATTAAATCTAACCAAGAGCAGGTTGACATTTAGTGTCATGAGTTTTGTCCTGAAGGTAGAACTGAGTAATTTCCCTTTAGATAGGCCAGCTAAAAAGTTAAAATTGGCTATATTGTAAAAATGTATGAAAATAAGGTTAGGGTTAAGCATTAACGTTAGCAGTGTGGTTAAGGTTAGGGTTATGTTTAAAATTAGATTTTATGACTTTGTGGATGTGCTAGCTAGTGACCACTCTGCAAAGCTGTCTCCAGAACAAGATTCATGATGAAAAAGGCTAACCTGCTAAGCAAGAGCAGTTTATGTTTGATGCACATTGTCTGCTATTAGTGTATTAATAACCTTTATCGAAAGACACAGTGTATGACAAATGATAAACATGACTGTTCTCTATTTAAACCCCTGTTGACAAAACAGCTTCATACAGTAATACTCTGATCCTTCTGTCTGCATACTAAGCTCACAGACATGACCATGTGTGTACTGTATAATTAAGACGGAGAAGATTCCAGTGCTGTCTAAAAACATTCTCACCATCACTGGCCACCCATCTATAGCTGTCTCTCTGTCACATCCGCTGATACAGTAACATAGCAGTATTTATGGCAGTAAGGAACCCTGGTGGATTGATGTGAAGAAGCCACACATTCTAAGACACCTCAGTGTCTGGTGTCAACATGCATTCTAGACTTCTAGAAGCATTGCTGCAAATCTCCAGTGTTCTGGTGTGAAGTAGTGGAACACAGAGCGAGGCCGTTACAGCTGAATAATGCGCCTAAGACTAGGCAGCAGCAGGACTGTACACTCTTAGAAAAAAAGGTGCTATCTAGAATCTAAAAGGGTTCTTTGGCTGTACCCATAGGAGAACCCTTTGAAGAACCCTTTTTGGTTCCACGTGGAACCTTTTTGGGTTCCATGTAGAACCCTTTTCAGAGGAAAAGGTGCTCCTATGGGGTCAGCCAAAGACCCCTTTTGGAACCCTTTTTTCTAAGTGTATATAATATTTTTTTGCAGGTAGAATGCTCTCCTGTTATAGTTGACAATGCACTGTACTCTATGCAGCATTATTGCCATGGCAACATCTTGTTTCTGTATGAGTATGAGTCAAATGCCTATTTGTAATGGGCCCATTGTATAACAGTGTTGTGCCCTTAAAGTTAAGTCTGTAGTGTATTCTGAGAAGGCAGCTACCTACTCTCTGATATACGCAGCTGACTGTTGTGCATTAACTCTAGGTCTTCTAGTTATTATCCCATAAAGGTGTTTCAGATCATTTTATCATGACAGAAAACACTACAACCATTTTAGAAGGTTACAAATCTGTGGTTAAAGTAGAGGGATGCATCCTAATCCCAAATGACACCCTATTCCCTTTATAGTGCACTACTTTTGACCAGAGCCCATAGTGTTTTGGTCAAAAGTAGTGGACTATATAGGGAAAAGAGTGCACTTTTGGAAACAACCAAGATCTCTGCTGTTGCTTTTTTCCTGATCTTGCATAACTGTGTCTAAAAGAGGGCCAGAACCATGAATAATGCATGAGAATAGCACTGCGCTCTCACACTGAACTGAAGTACGTAGGCTTTGCTGTGAAAAGTTAGTGTTTAAAAAGGTTCTTGTTCAGAAGGGCATTTTCATATGCTGTTAATTTTTACGACACCCCTGTTTAGGTTACAAACCCTAGACAACAAACACTAGTTCACCTTCATACCCACTAAATGCCCTCTAAAGTCCAATGAGCATGCAGGTAAAGTACACTGAGTATACCAAACATTAGGAACACCTTCTTAATATTGAGTTGTGTCAAATTGGCTGGTTGTCCTTTGGGTGGTGAACCATTCTTGATACACATGGGAAACTGTTGAGCGTGAAATACCCAGTAGCGTTGCAGTTCTTGACACAAATCGGTACACCTGGCACCTACTACCATGCCCTTTCAAAGGAACTTGCACCTTTTGTCTTGCCCATTCACCCTCTGAATGGCACACATACACAATCCATGTCTCAATTGTCTCAAGGTTTAAACATCCTTATTTAACATGTCTTCTCCCCTTCATCTATAATGATTGAAGTGGATTTAACAAGTGACATCAATAAGGGATCATAGCTTTCACCTGGTCAGTCTATATCATGGAAGGAGCAGGTGTTCTTAATGTTTTGTCCACTCAGTGCCTAGCTAAGGATCTAGTGAGTGAGAGAACATATCATCAAGTATATAGCATTCAATCTAATTGAACACAATCGTAAACAAATATGTAGTAAATCAAGTCAAAAGAACAGCAGTTGTTTTGTACATATACTGTATAAAGCATGCCGATCACACTTACCACCCATCTTTTTCCTCAAAGTGGCTTACAAATTAGAAAACGGAAAGAATTTATATAGCAGATGATCAAAAGTAATCAACAAAATAATCTCTCACCATCAACACAGGCTATTATGCAAAAACAGTCTAATATTGTCATTTAAAGCTGAATTATATTATAACCACTACTGACAGTTGTATTTTCATTAAGCAAGCTTCCAAACATGCCACTTGCCCCATAGACAAAGACATAGAATGACCAGTAACCCCATAGACAAAGACATAGAATGACCAGTAATCCCATAGACAAAGATATAGAATGATCAGTAATCCCAGACATAGAATGACCAGTAATCCCATAGACAAAAACATAGAATGACCAGTAATCCCATAGACAAAGACATAGAATGACCAGTAATCCCAGACATAGAATGACCAGTAATCCCATAGACAAAGACATAGAATGACCAGTAATCCCATAGACAAAGATATAGAATGATCAGTAATCCCATAGACAAAGACATAGAATGATCAGTAATCCCATAGACAAAGACATAGAATGACCAGTAATCCCAGACATAGAATGACCAGTAATCCCATAGACAAAAACATAGAATGACCAGTAATCCCATAGACAAAGACATAGAATGACCAGTAACCCCATAGACAAAGACATAGAATGACCAGTAACCCCATAGACATAGAATGACCAGTAACCCCATAGACAAAGACATAGAATGACCAGTAACCCCATAGACAAAGACATAGAATGACCAGTAACCCCATAGACAAAGACATAGAATGACCAGTAATCCCAGACATAGAATGACCAGTAATCCCATAGACAAAAACATAGAATGACCAGTAACCCCATAGACAAAGACATAGAATGACCAGTAACCCCATAGACAAAGACATAGAATGACCAGTAATCCCATAGACAAAAACATAGAATGACCAGTAATCCCATAGACATAGAATGACCAGTAACCCCATAGACAAAGACATAGAATGACCAGTAACCCCATAGACAAAGACATAGAATGACCAGTAACCCCATAGACAAAGACATAGAATGACCAGTAATCCCATAGACAAAAACATAGAATGACCAGTAATCCCATAGACAAAGACATAGAATGACCAGTAATCCCAGACATAGAATGACCAGTAATCCCATAGACAAAGACATAGAATGACCAGTAATCCCATAGACAAAGATATAGAATGATCAGTAATCCCATAGACAAAGACATAGAATGATCAGTAATCCCATAGACAAAGACATAGAATGACCAGTAATCCCAGACATAGAATGACCAGTAATCCCATAGACAAAAACATAGAATGACCAGTAATCCCATAGACAAAGACATAGAATGACCAGTAACCCCATAGACAAAAACATAGAATGACCAGTAATCCCATAGACATAGAATGACCAGTAACCCCATAGACAAAGACATAGAATGACCAGTAACCCCATAGACAAAGACATAGAATGACCAGTAACCCCATAGACAAAGACATAGAATGACCAGTAATCCCAGACATAGAATGACCAGTAATCCCATAGACAAAAACATAGAATGACCAGTAACCCCATAGACAAAGACATAGAATGACCAGTAACCCCATAGACAAAGACATAGAATGACCAGTAATCCCATAGACAAAAACATAGAATGACCAGTAATCCCATAGACATAGAATGACCAGTAACCCCATAGACAAAGACATAGAATGACCAGTAACCCCATAGACAAAGACATAGAATGACCAGTAACCCCATAGACAAAGACATAGAATGACCAGTAACCCCATAGACAAAGACATAGAATGACCAGTAACCCCATAGACAAAGACATAGAATGACCAGTAACCCCATAGACAAAGACATAGAATGACCAGTAACCCCATAGACAAAGACATAGAATGACCAGTAACCCCATAGACAAAGACATAGAATGACCAGTAACCCCATAGACAAAGACATAGAATGACCAGTAATCCCATAGACAAAGACATAGAATGACCAGTAACCCCATAGACAAAGACATAGAATGACCAGTAACCCCATAGACAAAGACATAGAATGACCAGTAACCCCATAGACAAAGACATAGAATGACCAGTAACCCCATAGACAAAGACATAGAATGACCAGTAATCCCATAGACAAAGACATAGAATGACCAGTAACCCCATAGACAAAGACATAGAATGACCAGTAATCCCATAGACAAAGACATAGAATGACCAGTAATCCCATAGACATAGAATGATCGGTCCAATCATGATATTTCTATGACCGGCCCTTCAAAAGACATCTACTGCAGAACAGTTGTAAGCGACATATGAGTCAGCAATAAATTAAAAGCTTTTCAAAAGATGAGTTAAATCAAAGCTATTTACATACAGCATACAGCTCTGAGGTAAATCAATCAAACAATCAATTAAATGTCTAAGTAAATTAATAATATATATTTTTAAAGCGTATTAAATTCAATTTATGATGACATGGCGTGGAATTATGCAATTGTTATGATGGTTGAAAACAGTTGAAAATGATCAGTCATGCTGGCTAATGATCTCTTTATCACTTTAGATGATTCAGCAGCGTCCTTCAAAATGTTCTCTCCAGCTCTCTTCAGATCAAACCCTACAGAGCAGAATAGCTTTGTGCCTTTTTACAAAGTACATAATTGTTCAAGCCCCCTCAAAGAAGAATAAATATAGTCATCTCTTAAATGACGTAAATGAACATTTAAAAATTAGAGAATAAAAAAAAAAGCAGAACTGTGAGATGCGTGCAGCTGTGACCAAACACTAGCTAAGGTATACTGCATACCTTTGTCCACTGTAGAGGCAGGTATTGAAAAGAAATCAGGAGTGCACAGTTACTTTTAAATAGGTTTTCCAGTTAATCAAATCACTAAACAAACACACAGAGAACAAACCACAAGCATACAAAATGCATTTGATCTCTTCGAATTCTATTCTCACAGGTCCACGGGTATATGGAGGATGCTTTGCTGATTCCTACCTAGCTCCTCCAGCTCTGAGGTCATGGATTTGGAGCGCATGGCCATGGACAGGGCAGCGGGAGGAGTCCTACGTGGAGGTGTGGCCACTGCAATGACACAACACACAAAAGCACAGGTATATTCAAGGATGTGATAGAGCTGACTCTATTCTATCTGACAGAAAATAATTTCTGTTCTACATTATACATTTCTAGCTGAGAGTTCTGTAATGTTACATCATCCTGTACAGGCCCCAAGTGTGACATTTATTATAGACAGAACAGGAGTTTGGTGACTCCTTAATTGAGGAGGATGGACTCGTGGTAATGGCTGGAGTGGAATGGTATCAATGTGGTTGATGCCATTCCATTCGCTCCGTTCCAGCCATTATTATAAGCCGTCCTCCCCTCTGTAGCCTCCAGTGGTAGACAGGGATGTTAAAAAACAGGCAAACTTTTTTAAATGCCTGTGCTGCAGCAACGCTGGATTGTTCATGTGACAACGTCACAAGTCTCGCAGGGTGACACCAATCAAGCAGGGTGACGCCATGCAAGCGCCAAGTTCAGTAGCAATCTTCTAACAAAAACATCTAAAAATGTATTTCCCAAATATGCCCCTGACAGTGCAGTTACATCCACTTTGAATTGGACCTGTGCTGCAGTACAGGTTAACTTTGAATGCCCCAACTGTAAAAACCACCGTCTCAACTTCAAGGCTGAAAAGCACCAGTGAATGTTCTTCTAGCAGTCAGCTTCTAGCTTCCTGATACATTACAGTATAGTACAAGGACGGGCCACGACAGTTTAGAACCACCTGGATTCAAATACTATTTGAAATATTTAAAAAACTTTGAGCGTTTGCTCTAGCCTGCCTGGAGTATGGGGTTTGATGTTTTGGGTCTATCTATTGGTCCATTAAGCCAGGCAAGCTAAATCGAGGACAGATTAAGTATTTAAAATGATTTCAAATAGTATTTGAACCCAGCTCTGGTTTGAGGACCAGCTGGGACCCTCACTGTGGATTCACCCCAACCAGACATTGATCCCACTGGCCAGGTGGTGTAGGGCAGAGCAGCAAGGTGAGAAACAGAGAGGATAAGAGGCTTACCTTTCTTCCTGGCCGTGTCATCAGGGTCCAGATTCCTGCTAACTGTCACCACTTTGATGATGAGCCGGTTGCCCCCGTGTCGGATCGTATTGACCACCTGTTTGTGGCCCACCTTCACAACATTTTCCTGGTTCACCTGCAAAACAGAGGACAATACACCTGGGAGTCAGTACAACATGAACCTTCAGGACTCAATGTAACATCGCAACCCTAAAATACAGCTGTAACAGAACGTATTCCATCAGATGTTACATCTCTCAATAACAACTCACTATCAAGCTGATATGAACTCGGCAAAGTCAACATCACTTCAGGACTCAATGACTGGACAGAAATATAACATTACAACCCTAACATAAAATTGTAACAAATCCGTATCCCCATGGAAACAACTCTCCATCATCAAGCTGCTCTGATATGCAGCATATCTTCATTACTCCATGATGTAAAAACACAACCCTTAAAATAGAAATGCAACAACCCGGCAAAACTTGGCAAAGTATTGAGGTTTGACTGAGATTGACGGTGATTATATATCTTCAGTAGTTTTTCGGTATTTCCTGCTCAGAGTTCTCTTGTGGTGTTTCAACCAGATTTTATGGACTGATTCCAGCACAGTATTTCCTGCTTGGAGGTCTCTGGTGATATTTCAACCAGGTTTTATGGACTGATTCCAGCACAGTATTTCCTGCTTGGAGGTCTCTGGTGGTATTCCAACCATCCTGTATAACAGATGTACTGTACACTCTTAGAAAAAAGGGTGCCATTTATAATCAATATAACCTTTATAATACATACAGTGGGGAGAACAAGTATTTGATACACTGACAATTTTGCAGGTTTTCCTACTTACAAAGCATGTAGAGGTCTGTAATTTTTATCATAGGTACACTTCAACTGTGAGAGAAGGAATCTAAAACAAAAATCCAGAAAATCACATTGTATGATTTTTAAGTAATTAATTTGCATTTTATTGCATGACATAAGTATTTGATACATCAGAAAAGCAGAACTGAATATTTGGTACAGAAACCTTAGTTTGCAATTACAGAGATCATACGTTTCCTGTAGTTCTTGACCAGGTTTGCACACACTGCAGCAGGGATTTTGGCCCACTCCTCCATACAGACCTTCTCCAGATCCTTCAGGTTTCGGGGCTGTCGCTGGGCAATACGGACTTTCAGCTCCCTCCAAAGATTTTCTATTGGGTTCAGGTCTGGAGTCTGGCTAGGCCACTCCAGGACCTTGAGATACTTCTTACGGAGCCACTCCTTAGTTGCCCTGGCTGTGTGTTTCGGGTCGTTGTCATGCTGGAAGACCCAGCCACGACCCATCTTCAATGCTCTTACTGAGGGAAGGAGGTTGTTGGTCAAGATCTCGCGATACATGGCCCCATCCATCCTCCCCTCAATACGGTGCAGTCGTCCTGTCCCCTTTGCAGAAAAGCATCCCCAAAGAATGATGTTTCCACCTCCATGCTTCACGGTTGGGATGGTGTTCTTGGGGTTGTACTCATCCTTCTATTCCTCCAAACACGGCGAGTGGAGTTTAGAGCAAAAAGCTCTATTTTTGTCTCATCAGACCACATGACCTTCTCCCATTCCTCCTCTGGATCATCCAGATGGTCATTGGCAAACTTCAGACGGGCCTGGACATGCGCTGGCTTGAGCAGGGGGACCTTGCGTGCGCTGCAGGATTTTAATCCATGACGGCGTAGTGTGTTACTAATGGTTTTCTTTGAGACTGTGGTCCCAGCTCTCTTCAGGTCATTGACCAGGTCCTGCCGTATAGTTCTGGGCTGATCCCTCACATTCCTCATGATCATTGATGCCCCACGAGGTGAGATCTTGCATGGAGCCCCAGACCGAGGGTGATTGACCGTCATCTTGAACTTCTTCCATTTTCTAATAATTGTGCCAACAGTTGTTGCCTTCTCACCAAGCTGCTTGGCTATTGTCCTGTAGCCCATCCCAGCCTTGTACAGGTCTACAATTTATCCCTGATGTCCTTACACAGCTCTCTGGTCTTGGCCATTGTGGAGATGTTGGAGTCTGTTTGATTGAGTGTGTGGACAGGTGTCTTTTATACAGGTAACGAGTTCAAACAGGTGCAGTTAATACAGGTAATGAGTGGAGAACAGGAGGGCTTCTTAAAGAAAAACTAACAGGTCTGTGAGAGCCGGAATTCTTACTGGTTGGTAGGTGATCAAATACTTATGTCATGCAATAAAATGCAAATTAATTACTTAAAAATCATACAATGTGATTTTCTGGATTTTTGTTTTAGATTCCGTCTCTCACAGTTGAAGTGTACCTATGATAAAAATGACAGACCTCTACATGCTTTGTAAGTAGGAAAACCTGCAAAATCGGCAGTGTATCAAATACTTGTTCTCCCCACTGTACATCTCTAACCTGCCTTGGAACCTTGTTTGTTCCAGGCAGAACCCGTTTGGGTTCCATCTAGAACTCCTTCCACGGAAGGCTTCTGAAATGTGTAATGTCCACTTAGAAATGTCACACCTAATTTTCCTTTACAAAACACTGATCAACCCCTACAAAAATATCCATTAATTATAATCCACATAATAATTCACATTTCTTGTTGCTCAAATTAAGACCCTACATCTGTACACTGTGCTACAATCTAATAAACTGTTAATGGACTGTTCTCATTCCTGTATTTCCTGGCCAGAGGTGGTCTCTGAGGTGTTCAACCAGCCTGTATTTTCACTGTGCTGCTGTCTAATGAATCATTGTTTCCAGCCACTCAATCAGGTCCTCAAATCAGGCCCAGGTAACTTTAGCAAGCTAAAAATGAATAGAAGAAATATGGCATGTGATCCCGTGACCAAAATCACCTGAAATCAACTCCATATTTGGTTTGATGTTACGTAAAGATGATTTGGCCTTTTAAATAAATTCCATAGATTTTAAACTAACTGTGGCTCTAGTTAGCTGAAGTTTGTAGTGTCTGTTTAAAGAAAACCGAACCATGGATTACAATTTCTCCTGGCCCATGGACTACTTTCTGGGTGATGAACCATCTAACATCATGTTGTAAAATAGTGAACTACTCCTTTAAAAATACAGATTGTACTGCCTGTCCCACTCTTGAATACAAACATAGAAAACTGCTGCTCCTAGCCATGTTTTCACTCAGCCTCTTCTAATAACACAGTACGGTATGACATCATCCTCTTCTAATGACACAGTACAGTATGACATCATCCTCTTCTAATAACACAGTACAGTATCATCCTCTTCTAATAACACAGTACAGTATGACATCATCCTCTTCTAATAACACAGTATGACATCACTCTTCTAATAACACAGTACAGTATGACATCATCCTCTTCTAATAACACAGTATGACATCATCCTCTTCTAATAACACAGTACAGTATGACATCATCCTCTTCTAATGACACAGTACAGTATGACATCATCCTCTTCTAATAACACAGTACGACATCATCCTCTAATAACACAGTACAGTATGACATCATCCTCTTCTAATAACACAGTACAGTATGATTTCATCCTGTTATAATAACACCGTACAGTATGACATCATCCTCTTCTAATAACACAGTACAGTATGACATCATCCTCTTCTAATAACACAGTACAGTATCATCCTCTTCTAATAACACAGTACAGTATGACATCATCCTCTTCTAATAACACAGTATGACATCACTCTTCTAATAACACAGTACAGTATGACATCATCCTCTTCTAATAACACTGTATGACATCATCCTCTTCTAATAACACAGCACAGTATGACATCATCCTCTTCTAATGACACAGTACAGTATGACATCATCCTCTTCTAATAACACAGTACGACATCATCCTCTAATAACACAGTACAGTATGACATCATCCTCTTCTAATAACACAGTACAGTATGATTTCATCCTGTTATAATAACACAGTACAGTACGACATCATCCTCTTCTAATAACACAGTACAGTATGATTTCATCCTGTTACAATAAACACCGTACAGTATGACATCATCCTCTTCTAATAACACAGTACAGTATGATTTCATCCTGTTATAATAACACAGTACAGTATGACATCATCCTCTTCTAATAACACAGTACAGTATGATTTCATCCTGTTATAATAACACCGTACAGTATGACATCATCCTCTTCTAATAACACAGTACAGTATGATTTCATCCTCTTCTAATAACACAGTATGACATCATCCTCTTCTAATAACACAGTACAGATATGATATCATCCTCTTCTAATAATACAGTACAGATATGATATCATCCTCTTCTATTAACATACAATAACATTACAGTAGATCTGTTCTGGGTGACACAGACAAAGACAGAATCAGCATATGCTCTGGGAGCTAGAGCCAACAATCACTCTCAAAACGGGGTTCCTGTCATAAACAACTCTGTATCATATCAAACAATCTCTCCACTTTTACTCATCATAAAGGTTCTCAATCTCCATCACAAAGCTAGACAGCTAATACGGAGAGATCTGGGGGGCAGTATTATTGAGCCAAGCCTAAAGCCAGTGGAGTGTCTTCATCATTATAGGGACAGTATTGTATTGAGCCAAGCCTAAAGCCAGTGGAGTGTCTTCATCATTACAGGGACAGTATTGTATTGAGCCAAGCCTAAAGCCAGTGGAGAGTCTTCATCATTACAGGGACAGTATTGTATTGAGCCAAGCCTAAAGCCAGTGGAGAGTCTTCATCATTACAGGGACAGTATTGTATTGAGCCAAGCCTAAAGCCAGGGGAGAGTCTTCATCATTACAGGGACAGTATTATATTGAGCCAAGCCTAAAGCCAGGGGAGAGTCTTCATCATTACAGGGACAGTATTATATTGAGCCAAGCCTAAAGCCAGGGGAGAGTCTTCATCATTACAGGGACAGTATTGTATTGATCCAAGCCTAAAGCCAGGGGAGAGTCTTCATCATTACAGGGACAGTATTGTATTGAGCCAAGCCTAAAGCCAGGGGAGAGTCTTCATCATTACAGGGACAGTATTGTATTGAGCCAAGCCTAAAGCCAGGGGAGAGTCTTCATCATTACAGGGACAGTATTATATTGAGCCAAGCCTAAAGCCAGGGGAGAGTCTTCATCATTACAGGGACAGTATTGTATTGAGCCAAGCCTAAAGCCAGGGGAGAGTCTTCATCATTACAGGGACAGTATTGTATTGACCCAAGCCTAAAGCCAGGGGAGAGTCTTCATCATTACAGGGACAGTATTGTATTGATCCAAGCCTAAAGCCAGGGGAGAGTCTTCATCATTACAGGGACAGTATTATATTGAGCCAAGCCTAAAGCCAGGGGAGAGTCTTCATCATTACAGGGACAGTATTGTATTGATCCAAGCCTAAAGCCAGGGGAGAGTCTTCATCATTACAGGGACAGTATTGTATTGAGCCAAGCCTAAAGCCAGGGGAGAGTCTTCATCATTACAGGGACAGTATTGTATTGATCCAAGCCTAAAGCCAGGGGAGAGTCTTCATCATTACAGGGACAGTATTGTATTGAGCCAAGCCTAAAGCCAGGGGAGAGTCTTCATCATTACAGGGACAGTATTGTATTGAGCCAAGCCTAAAGCCAGGGGAGAGTCTTCATCATTACAGGGACAGTATTGTATTGATCCAAGCCTAAAGCCAGGGGAGAGTCTTCATCATTACAGGGACAGTATTGTATTGATCCAAGCCTAAAGCCAGGGGAGAGTCTTCATCATTACAGGGACAGTATTGTATTGAGCCAAGCCTAAAGCCAGGGGAGAGTCTTCATCATTACAGGGACAGTATTGTATTGATCCAAGCCTAAAGCCAGGGGAGAGTCTTCATCATTACAGGGACAGTATTATATTGATCCAAGCCTAAAGCCAGGGGAGAGTCTTCATCATTACAGGGACAGTATTGTATTGATCCAAGCCTAAAGCCAGGGGAGAGTCTTCATCATTACAGGGACAGTATTGTATTGATCCAAGCCTAAAGCCAGGGGAGAGTCTTCATCATTACAGGGACAGTATTGTATTGATCCAAGCCTAAAGCCAGGGGAGAGTCTTCATCATTACAGGGACAGTATTGTATTGATCCAAGCCTAAAGCCAGGGGAGAGTCTTCATCATTACAGGGACAGTATTATATTGATCCAAGCCTAAAGCCAGGGGAGAGTCTTCATCATTACAGGGACAGTATTGTATTGATCCAAGCCTAAAGCCAGGGGAGAGTCTTCATCATTACAGGGACAGTATTGTATTGATCCAAGCCTAAAGCCAGGGGAGAGTCTTCATCATTACAGGGACAGTATTGTATTGATCCAAGCCTAAAGCCAGGGGAGAGTCTTCATCATTACAGGGACAGTATTATATTGATCCAAGCCTAAAGCCAGGGGAGAGTCTTCATCATTACAGGGACAGTATTATATTGATCCAAGCCTAAAGCCAGGGGAGAGTCTTCATCATTACAGGGACAGTATTGTATTGATCCAAGCCTAAAGCCAGGGGAGAGTCTTCATCATTACAGGGACAGTATTGTATTGATCCAAGCCTAAAGCCAGGGGAGAGTCTTCATCATTACAGGGACAGTATTATATTGATCCAAGCCTAAAGCCAGGGGAGAGTCTTCATCATTACAGGGACAGTATTGTATTGATCCAAGCCTAAAGCCAGGGGAGAGTCTTCATCATTACAGGGACAGTATTGTATTG